>NC_057390.1:22535779-22767023 GCF_019320065.1 Cervus canadensis | reverse complement strand
ATTAGGGTGATGGTGGCCTCATAGAGTGAGTTTGGAAGTTTACCTTCCTCTGCAATTTTCTATAGCAGATAAAATGGCAAAATGAAAGCAGTTGACTGATGGATGGAAAATGTTGTTTGTCTGCCTTGAGTTGATACTGTATTTTGGGGGAAGTATGGTAATACCTGCCCTGCAAGTAAGAACATGCAAATTTCCTGAAATTGTCCATTTGGCAATGATTTGATAGAACTTCAAGGAAAAGCTAATATTCTGTGCTGACTCATTTTGTGTATATATAAATATTTATTTATAGATCATTGCCTGCTGAAAAAGATACCAAGCTTGAAAGGAAAAGTACAGAAGTTTAGAACAGTGGTCAAAAATTAAGATAAATGTCTAATGTGGACTATAACACAAGTCAAAAGCAGGAAATAATCCAATTTGCAAAACCTTTTATTAAAAAACATTAAAGGTCTAGGTGTAGATGTACCTGTAACCTCCTGTATATGCCTCTTTTTTGCTGAATCATTTCTAAGGAAAACTCCAGAAACTTTGAACAGTAGTATTTGTTGGAGGTTGGAAATGGGATAAATATTTCCATTGCAAGTCAGCAGGAGCTATAGGATGGGCAGAAGGCACAACTTCTCATGGTGTTACATGAACAAAAGCTCTCGGCCTCCATGAAATCCTCTGTAGAGCAGGTTACTTTAATATTTAAGGTCTCCAGCATTTTAAAGTGATCTTTCTTTAAACAAAGTTTTTTTTTCCATTTTCCCACTCTCACCTGCCAGATAAGCTATTTGAAACTTATAGGCAAATTCACTGTTTCCCCTTCTGGGCTTAGTCTCAGCAGCAGTCTGAAGGTATCTGGGAGCCTCCATGTTATCAACATAGACTCTAAAACATGATATTTTAATGTTGTCTCTGCTACTTGTTAGTTGTGTGGCCTTGGACTTGTTGAACTTATTATACCTACTCATTTTAAAAGTAGTGGAAGTAATGCATACCTCATTAGGTTGTTGTGAGGTCTGAAATGTTTATGCCATGAATGTGGGGATGTGGTAAATGTGCAGTTAATATTAAGTCCTTCCTAGGAATCCAATATTGTAAGCATTTTAGACCCAAAGAGGTCAAGTAGAATATAGTTAAAGGGGTAAGCATGCCAACTGGTGACCCTCTCAGCAATACAGGTGGTCCTCTGCTTTGTCTTTCCAGCAGATAAGCCCTGTTCCCTTATGTTCGGCTTTCCTGGAAAGTTGTGAGTTGAGGACTTTTCTTTGTATACAATTTTAAGGTGGTAATTTCCATTATAAGTTTCAGCATGTTCGAGTGTGAAAGTATTTTTCATCAGAAACTCGTTTATAATTTACCCTATTGCTTGAGTCTGAGGATTTGTCTATAGGGGGGTGAAGGATACTTGTTTTAAGTTCAGGCTCTACTGAGCTAGGAATCCTCATGCAGAGAAAGCTCCTACTGAGTACAAAGGGAACTTTGCCTAAAAAAGGAACTGTAGGACTCGGCCAACTGTGTATAGATAGTTATTCTTTATTCAAGAGAATATTGAAGATACAGTGATCATAGTTTCCTTCCTACTTTGTCCCCTCAATGGTGTCAGAAAACATACCTACAGAGATCTGCATTCTCTAAGGGATACAACATTCATCTGGTCTAGTTCAACTAGCACAGACTTTAAAAAATTACAAGAAGCCCTTCTCTGAGAGAGGGAATGATACAGTATATTTGTAAGCCCATAATTTTCACCCTACCAGTGATATAGAATTGATATGATAAAAATGAAGCTATAATTGCTAAATTTTGAATTTAAAAATCATAACTGTGTTGAGAAGGGAATTATAATTTTCTCTGGTTTTTGGTGAAGGAAGGGCAGTAAATAAACCTACTTTTGTCTTCCTGGGGAATATCATGAAATATAATTATAAAATTGACACAGATATGGAGGGAGTGCCCAAGATGGTAGAATAAGAAGACCCTGAGCTTACCTGCTCCCATGGGCATGCCAATATTACAACTATTTATAGAGTAACTATTGGTGAGAATGACTTGAAGACTAGCAGAAAAGATCTATAATTCAAGATATGAAGAAGGAACCATAATGAGAAGGGTAGGAGGGGCAAAGATCCTATATAATGTAGATACATACTCCTAGCTGGTTACTCAAAAATAGGAGGATAATTACAGTTGCAGAGATTCTCCCCAAGGAGTGGGAGGTCTGAGTTCCACATTGGGCTCCCCAACCTAGGGCTCATGCATTGGGAAGACGGGTCTCTGAAAGCCAGCAGGGCTTATTTTTAGGAGAGCTAGAGGACTGTGGGAAATAGAGACCCCACTCTTTAAGGGAGCACAATATCCACAATATACAAAGAACTCATACAATTTGACATAAAAAACAAAACAACCTAATTGAAAAATGGGTAGAGGTCCTGAATAGACATTTTTCTAACAAAGACACGCATATGGCCAATAGACATATGTAAAGATGCTCAACATTGCTAATCATCAGGAAACTGCAAATTAAAACAGAAATATCACCTCACAACTCTCAGAATGGCTCTTATAAAAAAGAAAACAAATAACAAGTATCGGTGAGGATGTAGAGAAATGGAACCCTCCTGAGCTTTTTGTGGGAATATAAATTGGTGAAATCACTGTGGAATATAATATGGAGATTCCTCAAAAATTAAAAATAAAACTACCATATATGCCAGCAATTTCTGTCCTGTTTATTTATCCAGAAAAATGAAAGCAGTAGTTCAAAAAAGGTATATGCAACCCTATATTCATTGAAGCATTATTTGCAGAGGCCAAAATATAGAAGCAACTTAAGTGCCCACCAAGAGATGAATGGATAAAGAAAATGTGTGAGATATATTTATATATACACACATACACAAAGAATGGAATATTAGCCATACAAAGAAAGAAATCTTGATCTTTGTGACAGCATGGAGGAACCTAGAGGGCAGTATGCTAAATGAAGTATGTCAGGTGCAGAGTGATACATATTGTATGGTTTCATTTATATGTGGAATCTAAAAAACAAATGAACAAACTTAACAAAAGAGAAACAGAATGATAGATAAAAACAGGTGGTTGCCAGAGGGAACTGGGTGGGTGGATGAGACAGATAAGTGAGAGTGATTAAGAGGTACAACCTTCTACTTGAAAAAGGTACAGAGGTTGGGACCCTGTACTCTCACTGCAAAGGGCCCAGGTTCAATCTCTAGTCAGGGAACTAAGATCCTGCAAGCCATGCAGAGCAGCCAAAAAAAAATCAGTTATGAAATATACAGTGTGAATAATATAGCTAGTAATTAGGTAATATCTGCACGGTGTCAGATTATAAGTAGAATTGTCATGGTTTTCATTTTGAAATACACAGAAGTACTGAATTACTATGTTGTATACGAGGAGCTAACCTAGTGTTGTAATCATTTGAACTTCAAAAACAAACTCAAATAAAAGAGATTAGATTTGTAGTTATAAAAGGTGGGTGTGCTGGGAGGGGAATTGGATCAAGGTAGTTAAAAAGTACAAACTTGTAGTTATAAGTAACTAAGTTATAAGTACTTATAAGTACTAGGGGTCTAATGTCAACATGGTAAATATAAGTAACACTGATATATGTTACATATGATAGTTATTAACAGTAAATCCTGAGTTCTCATCACAAAAATGTTTCCTATTTAATTTTATATCTATATGAGATGAGGTTCATGAAACTTACTGTGATAATCATTTCTTGATGTATGTAAGTCAAATCATAATATTTTACACCTTAAACTTATGCAATACTGTATGTCAATTATATCTAAATACAACTATATGAAAACAAAGATGAGCTAGACTTCAGAAAAAATTAACATAGTTACTATTCAGTCGAGAGTTGGACTATAAAGAAGGCTGAGCGCCGAAGAATTCATGCTTTTGAACTGTGGTGCCAGAGAATACTCTTGAGAGTCTCTTGGGCTGCAGGGAGATCCAACTAGTCCATCCTAAAGGAAATCAGTCCTGACTATTCGTTGGAAGGACTGATGATGAAGCTGAAACTCCAATACTTTGGCCACCTGATGCGAAGAACTGATTCCTTGGAAAAGACCCTGATGCTGGGAAAGATTGAAGAAGGGAGGAGAAGGGGATGACAGAGGATGAGATGGTTGGATGGCATCACTGACTCAATGGACATGAGTTTGAGTAAACTCTGGGAGTTGGTGATGGAAAGGGAGGCCTGGTATACTGTAGTGCATGGGATAGCAAAGAGTCAGACACGACAGAGCAACTGAACTGAACTATTCAGTCAACCAAGTACTAAGCATATATTTATCCCTGAGTCAATCCTCCTTCCCCAGAAATAGTATATCTCTAGGGTATAGTAAATATGGCCCCTGCTCTCAAAGTATTTATAGAAGAGTTTGGAAAACATATATATATAATGTATATGCACAGTAAATGGAACAAACTAAATAACATGTAATCCTGAGCACTTGACATTTCAGAAAAATCTTCCTAAGACTGGATACTTATTTCTACCAGTTTTACATAATACTAACTCATTCACAATGGGGTTTAAATGACTGGTATCTGGTTCTTTTCAGATAACAGTGGAAGCAGGAAAAATAGATCACTAAGCATCAGAAACGTAAAGGGGCTTGGAGAGATGTATGTTGGGAAAGGGAATAGTACAAAAACACTAATAATGGGATGCTGGAAACAGCTTTTGCAGAGCAACTTTGCCTCTGGCTGTCTTTCCTGAAATCCATGTGGATACATCCTTGAATAAGCATTAAACTGTACTCTAGAAATGCTAAGTCAAATCTCAATTTTGGCTGTGATTTTTAAAAGTTATTTGTCTATTTTGTCTAGCATATATTTAGGACAGCAATTACATCTTGTTTACTGTTGTATTCTCAGCACCTGATATATATTTAATATCTTTTTAAGGAGCTACTCTTATTTCTGTTTTCTATTAATCTTTTTCATTCTCTTTGTGAGTTATTCCTCTGTTTTGCCCTCAAGTTACAGTGTCCCTAGGTTCTATCTTCAGACCCTTATTTTCTATACACTTTCATTATGTACATTTATTCTTCAGTGATTGCTTTTTTCTTGATATCCAGGCAGTGTTGGGTAGTAACTTCAATTGTAGATGTGGCCTTTGGAATCAAACATAGGTTCAAGTTCAGTTTTACCACTAACTAGCTATGGGACCTTGGAGAAGGAAATGTCAACCCACTCCAGTGTTCTTGCCTGGAGAATCCCAGGGACGGCGGAGCCTGGTGGGTTTCCGTCTATGGGGTCGCACAGAGTCAGATAGGACTGAAGCGACTTAGCAGCAGCAGCAGCAGCTATGGGACCTAGGGCCTAGGAATCCTTAACTTCTTTGATCCTTACCTTAAGGATCAAAGGAGTAAATGATCATACCTAACTCAGTGTTGTGAAGATTAGATGAAATATTAAATATAAATGAAATAGCACAGTGCTGGGAATTTAATGAGTATTCAGTAAAAGCTAGCTGCTTTCACTTTTGTTTGTAAAGCTTTACTGAGATATTATAATTCACCCATTTAGAGCTTAAAGTTCAGTGTTTTGTTGGTAAATTTACAGAGTTATGCAACTGTCACCACAATCCAATTTAACAACAGTTTTATTCTTGCAGAAGCCAGTAGCCATTGGTAGTCATTCCCCATATCCTCCACTCTCAGCCCTAGGAAACCACTACTATTCTCTCTGTCTCTATAGATTTGACTTTTCTAGGATTTTATGTAAATGGAATTATGTACCATAGAATAGTATTTTCAAGGTTCATCCATGTTATAACATGTATTAGCAATTCTTTTTACTGTTGAATATGTCATTGTATCAATATACCACATGTTTGTTATCTACTCATCAGTTGACAGACATGCTGGTTTCCACTTTGTTGCTCTCATGGATAATGCTGCTATGAACATTTGTGTAAAAGTATTTGTGAGGACCTACTTTTTTATTTCCCTTTGGTATATACTTAGGAATAGGTATCTTACTACTGAGTCATATGGTAACTCAATGTGTAACATTTTCAGGAAATACCAAATTAAAATCCATAGTTGCTTCAATATTATACATTCCCACCAGCAATATATTTGCTAACATTTGTCATTGTTTGCTTTTTTTTTTTTTTTAAATAGCCATCCTAATGGGCATGAAGTGGTATCTCATATTTTGCTTTACATTTCACAAATGACTAATTATTTTGTGCATTTTTATGTGCCTAATGGGTAATTGTGTGTCTTCTTCAGAGATAAGTCAGATCAAATCTTGTGATGTAATAAGAACTCTTAGTTGTTCCTGGTACAGAACTCCTTAAACCCTTGAATTTCTTCAGCAATGATGTGGAATGGAACATCTTACACAGATCTCTTAAATCCCTTGGAAATTTTGGTGTTGTAGGGAATGTCTTGTGTTCAAATCAGGCACCTCTTTGGTGGGCTCCTGGCTAGCTTCTGGATAGGGGCTATCACAAAGACCAAGTCAAAATTAGAAATTTGGAAATTTCCACCTCATCTGCATCCTATGGGGAGAGGAGAGAGGAGGGCTGTATTTAATAATTGATCATGCCTATGTCAGAAAGCCTCCATGCAGTCCCTGAAATACAGAGTTCAGAGAACGTCTGGGTTGATCAATAATATATCCAGATGTTGGAGGGAGATACACCCCAGCTCCATGGGAACAAAAGCTTTTGTACTCAGAAGTTTTCTGGACCTTTTCCTATGTATGGACTTCATCTTGGTTTTCATCTGTATCTTTTATAATATTCTTTGTAATAAGCTGGTAAGCATAAGTAGATGTTTCCCTGAGTTTTGTGAGCTATTTCAACAAATTATTGAACCTAAGCAGTGGGAGGCTGTGGGAACCTCTGACATTGCCGCCAGGTTAGACACCCTTATGGCAGGAAGTGAAGAAGAACTGAAGAGCTTCTTGATGAAAGTGGAAAGGTTGGCTTAAAGCTCAACATTCAGAGAACTAAGATCATGGTATCTGGTCCCATCACTTCATGGCAAATAGATGGGGAAACAGTGGAAACAATGGCTAACTTTATTTTTCTGGGCTCCAAAATCACTGCAGATGGTGATTGCAGCAATGAAATTAAAAGACACTTACTCCTTGGAAGGAAAGTTATGACCAACCTAGACAGCACATTAAAAAGCAGAGACATTACTTTGCCATCAAAGGTCTGTCTAGTCAAGGCTATGGTTTTTCCAGTGGTCATGTATGGATGTGAGAGTTGGACTGTGAAGAAAGCTGAGCGCCGAAGAATTGATACTTTTGAACTGTGGCGTTGGAGAAGACTCTTGAGAGTCCCTTGGACTGCAAGGAGATCCAATCAGTCCATCCTAAAGCATATCAGTCCTGGGTGTTCATTGGAAGGACTGATGTTGAAGCTGAAACTCCAATACTTTGGCCACCTGATGCGAAAAGCTGACTCATTTGAAAAGACCCTGATGCTGCATGGGAAAGATTGAGGGCAGGAGGAGAAGGGTTCGACAGAGGATGAGATGGTTGGATGGTATCACCAACTCGATGGACATGGGTTTGGGTAGACTCTGGGAGTTGGTGATGGACAGGGAGGCCTGGTGTGCTGTGGTTCATGGGTTCGCAAAGAGTCGCGACTGAGTAACTGAACTGAACTGAACTGAGGACTCATAGCTTGTGATTGGCATCTGAAGCAGTACACTCTTGTGAGACTGAGCCGTTAAGACTGTGGAATCTTGCTCTACATCTGGAGTAGTGTTGAATTACATTATAGAACACTCAGTTGGTATCCTGAGGGTTGGAAAACTGGTTGAGGTGGGGGAAAAACCCACACATTTGATGTCTTAAGTGTTGTGAGTGGACAAACAGTTTTCCTTCAGATCTGTTGCCTTTGATTTAATTAGGTTACTTACCTTTTTTATTATTTAAAATTTTCTTTATATATTCTCAATACAACTCTCTTATCAGACATATGATTTGTGAAAATTTCTCTCCATTCTCTGGGTGGTCTTTTCACTTTCTTGGTGGTAGTTTTTGAAATAGAAAAGTGTTTAACTTTCATGTACAATTTTTCTGTTTTTCCTTTTGTCACTTGTGCTTTTGGTGGCATATCTAAAAAATTGTTGCTCAATCCAAGACCATGGCCATTTAGTCCTTTGTTTCCTTTCAAGAATTTTATAGTTCAACTCTTTTTTTTAAAAAATTTTATTAATAATTTATTGTCAGTAAGAAAGACTGGTTAATGATAGTTTTCAGTAAAAACCTTTACAAGACCTTGCACCACAAATATACAGACACTATAAAAATTGTGTCCTGGTGGTTTTGGTTCAACTCTTATCATTCAATCTTTGATCTATTTTGAATTACTTTTTGTTTTTGTTGTGATGTAGGGAGGTCCAACTTCATGGTTTTGCCTGTAGTTATCCATTTATCGTGCTATCACTTATTTAAAAGATTGTTCTTTCTCATTGAATTGTCTTAGCACCCGTGTAAAAAAATCAATAAATCATAAATGTGTGGATTTATGTCTATACTGTCATTTTCATTCCATTGATCTATATGTCTATCCAAGATGTTTTTAAGTTTTCAGTGTATACATTTGGTACTTCTTTGGGTAAATATATAGCCATGTATTTTGGTTTTCTTGCTATCATAAATGTAATTTGCATAATTTCATACTTATTTTCTTAGCTAGTATGTAGTTATTTTAAATTGATTTTGTATCCTGCAGCCTTACTTAGCTCGTTTATTTTAACAATGTTTTTTAATGGTTTCCTTAGGATTTTCTATGTACAAGGTCATGTTATCCATAAACAGAGTTTTAGTTCTTTCTTTTCAATCTTGGTGCCTTAATCTTTTTCATACCTAGTTTCCCTACATAAAGTTTCGAGTACAATGTTGAATAGAAGTGGCATAAGCAGATATCTTTGTATTGTCCCTGACTTTAGCGAAGCATTTCAGTCTTATACCATTAATTATGATGCGACCTGTGACTTTTCATAGATTCCTTTTTTCAGACTGAAGAAGTTGACTTCTGTTCTTAATTTTTGGGTATTCTTCTCATGTAAAGGTACTGGATCTTGTCAAATGCTTTTTATGTAGCTATTGAGATGATGATGTGAGTTTTGCCCTTAATTCTTATAATATGTTATATTATATTGACACTAAAGTTGAAGCCACTGGTCAATCCTCTAATAAATCCCACTTATTCATAAGTTAGAATCTTTTTCACGTGTTGTTGGATTAGCTTTGCTTGTATTGAGAATTTTTATGTGTAGTGTTTTTTTCCTACTATTTTTGTCTCAATATAAGGATGACATAAGCTTCATATAATAAGTTTGAAAAGGTCTTTTCCTTTTGTCTGTTTATGAGTTTGTGAAGGATTGGTGTTTATTCTCCTTTAAATGTTTGGAATTCTTCAATGAAGCCATCTGGTTACTGAACTTTTCACTATTATGGAGATTTTTAAAAAGTTACTGATTGAATCTCTCTGCTTTTTAAGATCTGATCAGATTTTCTATTCCTTTTTGAGTCAGTTTCAGAAGTATCTATCTTTCAGGAATTTGTGCATTTACTGGGTTACTTATTTTTTGTCAAACAGTCATGCATACCATTTTATTATAATCTTTTTTAATTTTGTAAAATACATCTTCTCCCTTTTTTCCATGGTTAGTCTAGGCAAAGGATTTTCAATTTTGTTGATCTTTTCAAGGAATCAGTCTTTGGTTTTATCGATTTTTCTCCGTTATCTTACTATTCTCTTTCATTTATTTCCTCTTTAATCTTTATTATTTCCTTCTGATTTTATTTAGGTTAACTTTGCTTTTATTACTCTACTTTCCTTTGGTGGAAGATTAGATTATTGATTTGAGCCCTCAATATGCTGTAGCTAACTAACATCAGCTTTACAGAGTCAGTTGTACAAATATATCCAACTTTGCATTTAGTGGTGTCACATTCCTAGTAATATCAGTTTGGGTTGGTGTATTTTTCACCCCAGAAATTGGCAAATGATACAAATCAAGGGTTTATTTTTTGGAGAGCTGTTTTACAAGTATACCACTGATCATGGATGATTTGCTTGAGCCTCTTGTACCTGACAATACAACTGGCTTTATTAGATGGCAGTAGGACTGCCCTTCTAGGTTTCATTGCAATTTTAGAATTTTTTCCAGAGCTTCACGTCAAAGATATTCATACTTATAATTTGTCTATTCTTAGACACTTCTGGAGTTATTAAATACTTCAAATCACAGTCAAATTGTTATCTTCAATTTTAGGATCAGAGTATTTATTTCACTTATTTTTGACCTGTGTTCTGATATTCATTTTCTTTCATTGATATCTGCAGTGTTTGTGGTGATGAAATTTTAGCATGATGAACCTTTTGAAAATGGAAGTGAATGTTCAGAGCATCTTTGGATAAGGGCATTGGCTGAGCTCTCTGGACTTGTAATTATTTTCTCCTGTAGTTTGCTTTTTTAAAAATTTTTTTTTTTGCAGTTGAAAATACACAGCAGCTGTCTTCTGGAAAGCATAAAGCAAATACTTAAATCTGACACCTGGCTGTGAATTACAATCAGGTGCAGAATCAGCCTCTGTTCATGTGCCTTGCTTCTACTTTAGTTGGCTAAAAGGATTTTTTATTTTAAAGTTGCTCTTGAGTCATGACCTTTAATGACAAACCTCAGCCCAACATAGATTGATTATAGCTGAGTTACAAAGTGCCCCTACAGCATTCGAAATGAAAATGCTGACCGTGTATGCCTTTAGTGGAGCCAGGCTAGCAGCTGTGGAAGTATTGTAGTTCACAAAAAGGTTAGTGAAACATTTGAAGCTGAAGGCATGATTGCAAATCTCTTAATTATTTAGAGATTCATGGACAGAGAATTCAGTTTCTATTTGGAACTTCTTTCAGAAAGTCAGTTAATTTTTCAAAAGTGATAATGAAATAGAAATTTGCAAATATATTTAAACCCTGGTTTTGCTGTTTGCTAATCATGTGACTTTGAAATTTCTTTAGTTTTTTGAACCTCAGTTTCCTTAACTACATATTAGAAAGTATAATGCATAGCAGTATAATGAAAATCTGCCTTTCAGGGTTATTATAAGGTTTAAATGAAGGCTAAATATATGTATATTCATATGCATCTAGCATCTTATATGTTCCTTTGCCTTTCACTGCTAGTTGTCACTCATCCTTGTCGTTTGCCTGGGACATATTTTTTTTAAATCATTTTTTTTTCTTTCTCTGATTGAAACAATTTCTTGTAAGTGATCAGAATAATTCAACTACTAGAAAAGGTATCTGAGACTTTATTATGATGATTTCTACAATTATTACTTTTTATATGGAAGTCAGGTCTTCCCTGGTAGCCCAGGTGATAAAGAATTTGCTTGCAATGCAGGAGACCCTGATTTGATTCCTAGGTTGGGAAAATCCCCTGGATAAAGAATAGGCTACTTACTCCAGTATTCTTGGGCTTCCCTGGTGGCTCAGATGGTAAAGAATCCACCTGCAACGTTGGAGACCTGGATTTGATCCCTGAGTTGGGAAGATCCCCTGGAGGAGGGCATTGCAACCCACTCCAGTATTCTTGCCTGGAGAATCCCCATGGATAGAGGAGCCTGGTGGGCTACAGTCCATGGGCTTGCAAAGAGTTGGACATGACTGAGCTACTAAGCACAGCACATATGAAAGTCAGATTACCTCAGAGAATGTAATTTATTGTACCCTTGCTACATTTAGATACTTTCCTAAGTATTTTATATGTATTATCTCCTTCAGTATTTATGTTCCCAATGATAGGCAGCATTACAATCTTCATTTTAAAGATAAGGATATAGCTTGCCC
Organism: Cervus canadensis; assembly: GCF_019320065.1. Lineage (NCBI taxonomy): Eukaryota > Metazoa > Chordata > Mammalia > Artiodactyla > Cervidae > Cervus > Cervus canadensis. The sequence goes on along the minus strand of NC_057390.1, from coordinate 22,755,163 downwards.
AAGTCATATAGCTATTAAATTGGGTTAGGCTCAAGATAGAGACTCTCATGCTATGTACCATGTCAGCAAACCAAGACTTGACCATGTTTCTTTGGCTTGGCTCTTCCAGAAAAGGAAGTACTAGGTTCACCAGTCAGTGCTTCCCTATTTAGCACAAGTTACCTAACCTGGCTCTAAGACTTCCATTTTCTTCCTGTAAGGAAAGTGACCTTATTTTAACCAGTCAGCAAATGCCCAGGGTTAAGTTCCTTATTCAAGTTCCCTGTTCCTAGTCATGCTGGTCTATAAGAATCTAAAGCCTTGTATAGCTCCCCAGAGCTTTTTTCTGTCTGCTAGATTGAAATGCTGCCTGGTTCATAAATCACTGAATAAAATCCTATGAGATCAGTAAATTGCCTATGTAAAATTCTCTTTTAACATAGCTAAATTACATGGAGGAGATGAAATTTTAACCAAGCGGTTTGTCTTCACAGTTTCCAAATATATGGTACTCAATTTGTGGTACAAGGCCCATCACTACTGGCACCACCTGAAGTTTGTTAGAAATGTGTAGTCTTTGGCCCCACCCCACAATATGCATTTTAACTAGGTTCTCAGTGATCATATGTACATTGAAGTTTAAGAACTACTTCTTTAAACCACTCCAATATTCTTGCCTGGAGAATCCCATGGGCAGAGGAACCTGGCAGGCTACAGTCCATGGGGTCGCAAAGAGACACGAGTAAAGTGACTTAGCATGCAGTCCCTACTTGACACTTGCATTTCTCATATAACCATTGAAATGAACAGGAGAATATAACACCAACAATAACACCATACCTAAGAAAATGAAGAAAAGCTTCATATGAGTAAAACCTGAAATGTGTATGAAGAAATAGCGAGGGGAGACTAAATTGAAAACAGGCACTGAGGTCAGTCTGGCAGTTCTTTCTATTGAGATGGAAAAAGATTTACTAGAGTAAACCAAAGGAAAATTTATAGACTATCTGTTGTGTTTTCAGTGAAATTGAAGAAAAACATGAATTCTCTGTTTAGAAACAGGGAAAGACATGTTGAACTATAATCCAGAATCCTTGTCCTCACATTCCTGTGTCTCTATGAGTGAGGGAAATTGTTGTTGTTTAGTAGTTAAGTCGTGTCCAACTCTTAGCCCGCCAGGCTTCTCTGTCCATGGGATTTCCCAGGGAAGAATACTGCAGTAGGTTGCCATTTCCTTCTCCAGAGGGAGATTGAAAAGAAAAAGTATATAAACTGAGCTTGCACCAAGTCTTTTCAATGTAAAGAGAGTTTGGTGTTGTGGTTCCTGTAAATATAGCACTCAGGGAGTCCTCAGAAAAATAGTGCATGGGCTTAGCTTTAATTTTGCTTATAGTTTGAAAGGACTTAGAAATAATGCTCAAGTTAGCAAGGGAAAGATTTCTGTTCATTTAACATTGGATTGTCATTTTAACTCCAAGAAAAAATAAATGTCCACATGGGAAGGTTTATACCCCTGTTAGGAAAGCTAGTGAGGCATCTGCTGTGGATTTCACTGATAGACTGAACTGAGATGAGGTTACCCACTTTCATTCTTTGAGGTCCTTAGGGTCTGCATAGGTCCCTTCCAAAGGGAATGATGTCTCTGCTCATGAGAGTCTCTGTTAGCATTTACCTGAAGCCCTAGACACTCCAGTTGACACAAAAGCAGGAAGTGATTAAGGGGAGGAGAACTCTCTTCTTGTGAAGACAGATGGAATTTCCCAAGGGAAGAGCAGCAAGGGACTGTCGCTGAAACTTTAAAGGGGTTGCACAGAAGGGGATGGGTATTAAGAAAAGGGATAGCAAAGGGAACTAGACAGAAGGAAATTGTTCACACTGGACATCTTACAAGTTTGGTAAGCCCTTCCATTGTGTGATAGAATGAAATGATCACATCTAATAAATTTACAATTTCTGTAGTTCTCATACTGCTACTATTTTGAGATACACAGGACCCTTAAGCAAAGACCTTGGTATAAAAATCTTTATAGTCTAGTGTGAGTTTGGTATGAGGAAGACTGGGGAAGGGTCATAAACACAGATACGTACAAGTACACAAGTCCTAAGTGTAGTGCTTTATAGATTTGTATGAAATAAACACTTTCATGTAACCAGCAGCCGGGTCAAGTTATAGAACATAACCAGCACTATAGAAGCCTCTTTATTCAGCTCTTGCCACCCTGCCATTACCCTTCCAAAAGATAACCACGCTTCTATAAGCCTATGTTAATTTTGCCAAATTTTGAACTTTAATATGAGTTGAATTATACAGTATATATGCTTTTGTGACCATTTTCTTTAGCTCAAAGTATAATTTTAAGGTTCATCCATATGATTGAATATTGCTGTTTTTATCCATTTTCATTTCTTTACAATATTTCAATATATGAGCAAACCGGTATATATCATGCATTATACTGTTTTGTATTTTTTGCAGTTTGAGTAGTACTGTTGTGATGCCTCTAATGCATGTCTTGAAGTGTGTATATATTTGCATTTCTGGACTGAATTCACTGGGTTGAAGGGCAAACATGTGGTTAACTTTGTGAGATATTTGCCAGTTCACCTAAGTGAATGTACCAGTTTTTACTCCCACTATCAGCATATGAGAATTCTAGTTACTGTACCTTTTCACTAACATTTGCTATTGCTGCAAAGCAAACTATTACAAACTTAGTGGCTAAAGGTAAGAACAATTTATTGTTGCTTATATCAATACATCTGCAAGTGGTCCCAGGCTCAACTGATGTTAGGTTCTCCTGGATGGCTCTCCTCTAAACAGTGGTTCTGGCTGGAATTGATCCTGTATGGTGGTCTCTTCTGTGTGTGTTTGTTCAGGGACACAAACCAGAGAGTGGGTGAGCAGCAATTATACTGGGGAAACACTGTTCAGAAAATGAAAGTGAAAGTCACTCAGTCCTGTCCAACTCTTTGTGACCCCATGGACTATACAGTCCATGGAATTCTCCAGGCCAGAATACTGGAGTGGGTAGCCTTTCCCTTCTCCAAGGAGTCTTCCCAACCCAGGAATCAAACCGGGATCTCCTGCATTGCAGGAGGATTCTTTACCAGTTGAGTCACAAGGGAAGCCCAAGAACACTGGAGTGGGTAGCCTATCCCTTCTCCAAGGAGGCTTCCCAACCCAGGAATCCAACCGGGGTCTCCTGCATTGCAGGCGGATTCTTTACCAACTGAGCTAATAGAGATGGCAAAAATGCATGTAGGCTAAAAGAAACACTTAGGCCCTAAGACTTAGGTTTGAAAACGTTGCACATTTACTTCTGATTTATTCTATTGGTAAGTCATAAGGTCAAAGCCAAAGATAAGAGTAGAGACAAATTTAACATGAGGAATTAAAAAGTCCCATGGCAAGATCATGGTCACAGTGAGAGATGAAGAATTGACACTATTAATGCAATCTATCACAGCAGTCTTTTTTCCCCTATATTGATCATTTTGGTTGGGATGTTGTGATAACCTACTGTGTTTTTAATTTGTATTTCTCTGATAGCAAATGGAGTTGAGAATTTTTAAAAAATATTTTTATCTACTTGTGCATTATTTTCTTTTGTAAGGGGCTTTCCCACATCCTTTGCCTATTTTAAAACTTGAGTTGTCTGCCTTTTTCTCACTAATATATAGAATGTTTAATGAAAACATATTCTGGATAGGAGCCCTTCATCTGATACATTTATTGCCAACATCTCCTCCAACTCTATGGCTTACTTTCTCACTGTTTTAATGTCATCTTTGGATAAACAGAAGTTCTTAAATTTTAATGAAGTGTACTTTATTAACCTTTTTATGTTTAGTGTTTTAACATCCTATTTAAGAAATCTTTGCTTATCTAAAGGAAATGAGGACATTTCCTGTTATTTTTTAGAGCCTTAATTATTTTAATTTCCATATTTAGATCTATAATCCAGCTGAAATTGTTTTCACATGTGAAAGTTTCATTTTTTCCTATATAGATATCCAACTGGTTAAGTCACTTATTGAAAACAAAATGAGTTTCTTACTGCTTTGCAGTGCCACATTTGTGGAAAATCATGAGACCACATTGATGTGAATATGTGTGACAGACAAAATTCTAAAATGGCTCTCCCAGATGCTACACATTAATGATGGGAATTTGTGAATATGATGATATAGCCCTCTCATAATCATGTTGTATTATATGGCACAATGGGCCAAATAGTGTACAGATAAGGAGATCATCTGGGTGGACCTGGGCCTGATTTAATCACAAGCTCTTAAATGCAGCACATTTTCTCCTATTTATGACAAAAGAGAAAGCCAGAAATTTGAAATATCAAAAGTACTCAACACACTGTTCTGGTTAAATGATAGAAGGGGCCATGCAAGGTGGTATGCAGCAAGCCTTGAGGTGGAGGGGACAGCTCGCAGCTGACAGCTAGTAAGGAAATAGGGAATTTAGATCTGCACTTGAAGGAACTGGATTTGTCCAACAACCTGAATGAGTTTGGAAACAAATTATTCCCTATACCTTCAGATGAAATCCCAGTATTAATTTCAGCCTTGCAGGAATGAGCTGAGAAATGAGTTGAGCCCATCTGGACTTCTGACCTCCAGAGCCATGAGATACTAAATGGGTATGTTTTATGATGCTTAGTTTGATATGATTTGTTAGGTAGCAATAGAAAACTTTGCTTCTTGTTTTCTCTTTTTTTGCTCCATAGTTTATTTTGTTATTTTTACCACAGTAACAGTACTGTAATGCTTTAATTGTTATGCCTTTATAGAAAACTCTGACTTCTGAGAGTATATATCATCCTTTTTTGTGCAAGATTATCTTGATTCTTCTTGACCTTGAAATTCTACATAAATTTTAGAATCATTTTATCTGTTTCCAAAATGCAAAACAAACAAAAAATCACAGCCATGATTTTACTTCCAATTACAATGAAGAGAATTGTCCTTAAATTTTGAGTCTGGGGGCGGGGGGCGGTCCTAGGATGGCAGAGGAATAGGACGGGGAGACCATTTTCTCCCCCACAAATTCATCAAAAGATCATTTGAATGCTGAGCAAATACCACAAAATAACTTTTGAACGCTGGCAGAAGACACCAGGCACCAAGAAAGGCAGCCCATTGTCTTTGAAAGGAGGTAGGACAAAATATAAAAGATAAAAAGAGAGACAAAAGAGTTAGGGTTGGAGAACCATGCTGGGGAGGAAGTCGTAAAAGAGAAGTTTCCAAACACCAGGAAACCCTCTCACTGGCGGGTCTGTGGGGAGTTTTGGAATCTCAGAGGGCAACATAACTGGGAGGAAAAAATAAATGAATAAAACCCACAGATTACGTGTCTGACTGCAACTCCAGGCCCTCGCATCTGCCACCAACAAGTGGGGGCTAAACAAAGAGGTAGGGGCAGCATTGTGTAGGGTAAGGACTGGGCCAGAATGCCCTGAGGACAATCTGAGGGAGCTAACATGAGCTAGCAACCCAAACTGTGGGATGGCTAGAGAGAGAAAGAGAAAAAAAAAAAAGAGGAAGAGCGAGAACTTTCCCGTGAAAAGCTCGACCCTAAGGCACTGCCAGGCCTGCTCACAGAACAAAGGTCTGAGCAAATACCAGAGGAGAGCTAGCTGGCAGTGGACTGACCCATTGCCCGCTGGAGGTAGGGAAGCAGGCGGGCGACAGCCAGAGCCGGAAGGCAAGAGGAAACCTCGGCCTCAGAGGTGGCATCCTCTACCAAACTGGGAACAGGCTCCCAGTTGCTAACCAAGACTTCCTGGGATTCTGGATGGTTGACATCCGCTAGGAAGGCAGCAAAGATCAGCTCCCCAGGGGAGACACACAGCACACCTGAAACAGCGCTCCCGCTGCCACCTGGAAAACCAAGCGGCCGGGACCAGTGAGGTGATAGACACACCGCACCGCCTGGGGAGAATGTGATTGCTAAGTACCTGGTTGCCTGAACTGCTTGGACCTGGGAAGGGCACAAAACACAAGCCCATCTGAGTCTGTGCCTTTGCGGAGTGCCCAAGAACCTGAACCTGAGCAGCTTAGACCTGGGAAGTGCACGCAACCCAGGGCCCACTTTAGACAGTTCTCCTGCAGAGCAACCTGGAGCCTGAGCAGTGTAGACTGGGAAAGCACACACACTGTGAGCGGGGGCAAACCCAGTGTGGCCGAGACACTGCGAGCACTCCCCACAGACACCAGTGATATTTGTTTGCAGTGTTCCTCCCTCCCCACAGCACGACTGAACAAGTGAGCCTAAATAAATGACCACCTTTGCCACCTTCTGTTACGGTGGAAGTTAGTGAAGAGACTTGCAAACAGAAGAAGCCAAAATAAACAAAGAAGACGTAACCAATTTGGAAGTGAAAGGTGCAACAGATTAAAACCCTGTAGTTAGCATGGACTACACTGGAAGGGACCTATAGACCTTGAGAAGAAGTATAAGCTGGAACAAGGAACTATCTGAAACTGAACTGACCCCACACTGCCCTCAACAGCTCCAGAGAAATTCCTAGATATATTTTACTATTATCATTTAAAATTTTTTTTTAATTTTTAAGTTCTCTATTACTTCTTTAATTTTCATTTTTAAAAACTACTCTTACTTTGTAAACAAAAAAACCCCCTACTTTCAAAGCAAATTTCATATATATATATAACTTTTGTGATTTTGTCTTGATTTTTTAATATTTTTGAGATTCTAACCTCTAGATTTTTAATCTATGCTTTTTGGTATTTGTTATCAATTTTGTACCTTTAAGAATCCAATCTTCAGTACCCCTTTTTACTTAGCAGTGTGATTACTGGCTTGATTGCTCTCTCCCCTTTTGACTCTCCGTTTTCTCCCCCGGTCACCTCTATCTCCTCCCTCCCCCTTCTCTTCTCTACTTAACTCTGCGAATCTCTTTGGGTGTTCCAGGCTGTGGAGAACACTTAGGGAACTGACCATTGGCTAGATTGGTCTCTCACCTTTGGCTCCCCCTCCTCTCCCCCGGTCACCTCTATCTCCTTCCTCCCTCTTCTCTTCTCTATCGAACTCTGTGAACCTCTCTGGGTGTTCCAGACTGTGGACAGCAAATAGGGAATTGATTACTGGCTAGATTGCTCTCTACCCTTTTGATTCCCCCTCTTCTCCTACTGGTCACTCTATCTCCCTCCTCCCTCTTCTACTTTGGCCACCTCATGCGAAGAGTCGACTCATTGGAAAAGACCCTGATGCTGGGAGGGATTGGGGGCAGGAGGAGAAGGGGACAAGAGAGGATGAGATGGCTGGATGGCATCACCGACTCGATGGGCATGAGTTTGAGTAAACTCCGGGAGTTTGCAATGGACAGGGAGGCCTGGCGTGCTGCGATTAATGGGGTTGCAAAGAGTTGGACCCGACTGAGCGACTGAACTGAACTGATGTAGAGAATCACATCATCTGCAAACAGTGAGAGTTTTACTTCTTCTTTTTCAATCTGGATTCCTTTTTTTTTCTTTTTCTGCTCTGATTGCTGTGGCCAAAACTTCGAAAACTATGTTGAATAGTAGTGATGAGAGTGGGCACCCTTGTCTTGTTCCTGACTTTAGGGGAAATGCTTTCAGTTTTTCACCATTGAGGATAATGTTTGCTGTGGGTTTGTCATATATAGGTTTAATTATGTTGAGGTATGTTCCTTCTATTCCTACTTTCTGGGGGGCGTTTATCATAAATGGATGTTGAATTTTGTCAAAGGCTTTTTCTGCATCTATTGAGATAATCATATCATTTTTATCTTTCGATTTGTTAATGTGATGTATTACATTGTTTGATTTGCAGATATTAAAGAATCCTTGCATCCTTGGGATAAAGCCCAATTGGTCATGATGTATGATCTTTTTAATATGTTGTTGGATTCTGTTTGCTAGAATTTTGTTAGGGATTTTGCATCTATATTCATCAGTGATATTGGCCTGTAGTTTTCTTTTTTTGTGGCATCTTTGTCTGATTTTGGTATTAGCGTGATGGTGGCCCCATAGAGTGTGTTTGGAAGTTTACATTTCTCTTCAATTTCCTGGAAGAGTTTGAGTAAGATAGGTATAAGCTCTTCTCTAAATTTTTTGGTAGAATTCAGCTGTGAAGCCATCTGGTCCTGGACTTTTGTTTGTTCGAAGATTTCTGATTACAGTTCCGACTTCCATGCTTGTGATGGGTCTGTTAAGATCTATTTCTTCCTGATTCAATTTTGGAAAGTTATACTTTTCTAAGAATTTGTCCATTTCTTCCAAGTTGTCCATTTTATTGGCATATAGTTCCTGATAGTAATCTCTTATGATCTTTTGTATTTCTGTGTTGTCTGTTGTGATTTCTCCATTTTCATTTCTAATTTTGTTGATTTGATTCTTCTCCCTTTGTTTCTTGATGAGTCTGGCTAATGGTTTGTTAATTTTATTTATCTTCTCAAAGAACCGGCTTTTAGCTTTGTTGATTTTTGCTGTGGTTTCTTTTGTTTCTTTTGCATTTATTTCTGCCCTAATTTTTAAGATTTCTTTCCTTCTACTAACCCTGGGGTTTTTAATTTCTTCCTTTTTTAGTTGCTTTAGGTGTGCAGTTAGGTTATTTATTTGACTTTTTTCTTGTTCCTTGAGGTAAACCTGTATTGCTATGAATCTTCCCCTTAGCAGTGCTTTTACAGTGTCCCATAGGTTTTTGGTTGTTGTCTGTTCATTTTCATTCATTTCTATGCATATTTTGATTTTTTTTTTATTTCATCTGTAATTTGTTGGTTTTTAAGAAGCATGATGTTTAGCCTCCATATGTTGGAATTTTTAATAGTTTTTTTTTCCCTGTAATTGACATCTAATCTTACTGCATTGTGGTCAGAAAAGATGCTTGGAATGATTTCAGTTTTTTGAATTTACCAAGGCTAAATTTATGGCCCAGGATGTGATCTATCCTGGAGAAGTTTCCGTGTGCACTTGAGAAAACGGTGAAATTCATTGTTTTGGAGTGAAATGTCCTACAAATATCAATTAGGTCTCACTGGTCCATTGTATCATTTTTTTTTTTAATTTTAATTTTTTTTTTTATTCTTTGAATCAGCCATGGATTTACATGTATTCCCAATCCCGATCCCCACTCCCACCTCCCTCTCCACCCGATTCCTCTGGGTCTTCCCAGTGCACCAGGCCGGAGCACTCGTCTCATGCATCCCACCTGGGCTGGTGATCTGTTTCACCATAGATAGTATACATACTGCTTGTTCTTTTTGAAATATCCACCCTCAACCTCTCCCACAGAGTTCAAAAGTCTGTTCTGATTTCTGTGTCTCTTTTTCTTGTTTTGACAATCAGGGTTATCGTTATCACCTTTCAAATTCTATATATGTGTTTAGGTATTGCTGTAATGTTCTTTATCTTTCTGGCTTACTTCACTCTGTATAATGGGCTCCAGCTTCATCCATCTATTATGACTGGTTCAAATAATTCTTTTTAATGGCTGAGTAATATTCCATGGTGTATATGTACCACAGCTTCCTTATCCATTTGTCTGCTGATGGGCATCTAGGTTGCTCCCATGTCCTGGCTATTATAAACAGTGCTGCGATGAACATTGGGGTGCACGTGTCTCTTTCAGATCTGGTTTCCTCAGTGTGTATGCCCAGAAGTGGGATTGCTGGGTCATATGGCAGTTCTATTTCCAGTTTTTTAAGAAATCTCCACACTGTTTTCCATAGCGGCTGTACTAGTTTGCATTCCCACCAACAGTGTAAGAGGGTTCCCTTTTCTCCACACCCTCTCCAGCATTTATTGCTTGTAGACTTTTGGATAGCAGCCATCCTGACTGGTGTGTAATGGTACCTCATTGTGGTTTTGATTTGCATTTCTCTAATTATGAGTGATGTTGAGCATCTTTTCATGTGTTTGTTAGCCATCTGTATGTCTTCTTTGGAGAAATGTCTGTTTAGTTCTTTGGCCCATTTTTTGATTGGGTCATTGATTTTTCTGGAATTGAGCTGCAGGAGTTGCTTGTATATTTTTGAGATTAATCCTTTGTCTGTTCTTCATTTGCCTATTATTTTTCTCCAATCTGGAGGGCTGTCTTTCACTTACTTATAGTTTCCTTTGTAGGTGCAAAAAGCTTTTAAAGTTTCATTAGGTGCCCAATTTGTTTATTTTTGTTTTATTTTCAATACTGGGAGGTGGGTCACAGAGGATCTTGCTGTGATTCATGTCGGAGAGTGTTTTGCCTATGTTCTCCTCTAGGAGTTTTATAGTTTCTGGTCTTACATTTAGATCTTTAATCCATTTGAGTTTATTTTTGTGTATGGTGTTAGAAAGTGTTCTAGTTTCATTCTTTTACAAGTGGTTGACCAGTTTTCCCAGCACCACTTGTTAAAGAGGTTGTCTTTTTTTCCATTGTATATCTTTGCCTCCTTTGTCGAAGATAAGGTGTCCATAGGTTTGTGGATTTATCTCTGGGCTTTCTATTCTGTTCCATTGATCTATATGTCTTTGTGCCAGTACCATACTGTCTTGATGACTGTGGCTTTGTAGTAGAGCCTGAAGTCAGGCAGGTTGATTCCTCCAGTTCCATTCTTCTTTCTCAAGATTACTTTGGCTATTCGAGGTTTTTTGTATTTCCATACAAATTGTGAAATTCTTTGGTCTAGTTCTGTGAAAAAATACCGTTGGTAGCTTGATAGGGATTGCATTGAATCTATAGATTGCTTTGGGTAGAATAGCCATTTTGACAATATTGATTCTTCCAATCCATGAACACGGTATGTTTCTCCATCTGTTTGTGTCCTCTTTGATTTCTTTCATCAGTGTTTTATAGTTTTCTATGTATAGGTCTTTTGTTTCTTTAGGTAGGTATACTCCTAAGTATTTTATTCTTTTTGTTGCAATGGTGAATGGTATTGTTTCCTTAATTTCTCTTTCTGTTTTTTCATTGTTAGTGTATAGGAATGCAAGGGATTTCTGTGTGTTAATTTTATATCCTGCAACTTTACTATATTCATTGATTAGCTTTAGTAATTTTCTGGTAGAGTCTTTAGGGTTTTCTATATAGAGGATCATGTCATCTGCAAACAGTGAGAGTTTTACTTCTTCTTTTCCTATCTGGATTCCTTTTACTTCTTTTTCTGCTCTGATTGCTGTGGCCAGAACTTCCAACACTATGTTGGATAGTAGTGGTGAGAGTGGGCACCCTTGTCTTGTTCCTGATTTCAGGGGAAATGCCTTCAATTTTTCACCATTGAGGGTGATGCTTGCTGTGGGTTTGTCATATATAGCTTTTATTATGTTGAGGTATGTTCCTTCTATTCCTGCTTTCTGGAGAGTTTTAATCATAAATGAGTGTTGAATTTTGTCAAAGGCTTTTTCTGCATCTATTGAGATAATCATATGGTTTTTATCTTTCAATTTGTTAATGTGTGTATTACATTGATTGATTTGCGGATATTAAAGAATCCTTGCATTCCTGGGATTACAAGCCCCTTGGTATGGTGTATGATTTTTTTATATGTTGTTGGATTCTGTTTGCTAGAATTTTGTTAAGATTTTTGCTCTATATTCATCATGATATTGGCTGTAGTTTTCTTTTTGTTGTGCACTTTGTCTGTTTTGGAATTAGGGGGTGATGGTGGCCTCATTAGAAGAGTTGGAAGCTTGTACCTTTCATCTGCAATTTCCTGGAGGAGTTTGAGTAAGATAAGTGTTAGCTCTTCTCTAAATTTTTGGTAGAATTCAGCTGTGAAGCCATCTGGTCCTCGGCTTTTGTTTGCTGGAAGATTTTTGATTACAGTTTTGATTTCCTTGCTTGTGATGGGTCTGTTAAGATCTTCTATTTCTTCCTGGTTCAGTTTTGGAAAGTTATACTTTTCTAAGAATTTGTCCATTTCATCCAAGTTGTCCATTTTATTGCCATAGAGCTGCTGGTAGTAGTCTCTTATGATCCTTTGTATTTCAGTGTTGTCTGTTGTGATCTCTCCATTTTCATTTCTAATTTTGTTAATTTGGTTTTTCTCTCTTTGTTTCTTAATGAGTCTTGCTAATGTTTGTCAATTTTGTTTATTTTTTCAAAAAACCAGCTTTTAGCTTTGTTGATTTTTGCTATGGTCTCTTTAGTTTCTTTTGCATTTATTTCTGCCCTGATTTTTAAGATTTCTTTCCTTCTGCTAACTCTGGGGTTCTTCATTTCTTCCTTCTCTAATTGCTTTAGGTGTAGAGTTAGGTTATTTATTTGTTTTTTTTCTTGTTTCTTGATGTAAGCCTGTAATGCTATGAACCTTCCCCTTAGCACTGCTTTTACAGTGTCCCACAGGTTTTGGGTTGTTGTGTTTTCATTTTCATTCCTTTCTATACATATTTTGATTTCTTTTTTGATTTCTTCTATGATTTGTTGGTTATTCAGAAGCGTGTTATTTAGCCTCCATATGTTTGAAGTTTTAACAATTTTTTTCCTGTAATTGAGATCTAATCTTACTGCACTGTGGTCAGAAAAGATGACTGGAATGATTTCAATTTTTTTGATTTTTCCAAGACCAGATTTATGGCCCAGGATGTGATCTATTCTGGAGAAGGTTCCGTGTGCACTTGAGAAAAAGGTGAAGTTGATTGTTTTGGGGTGAAATGTCCTATAGATATCAATTAGGTCTAGCTGGTCCATTGTGTCATTTAAGGTTTGTGTTTCCTTGTTAATTTTCTGTTTAGTTGATCTATCCATAGTTGTGAGTGGGGTATTAAAGTCTCCCACTATTATTGTGTTACTATTAATTTCCTCTTTCATAGTCGTTAGTGTTTGCCGTACATATTGCGGTGCTCCTATGTTGGGTGCATATATATTTATAATTGTTATATCTTCTTCTTGGATTGATCCTTTGATCATTATGTAGTGTCCTTCTTTGTCTCTTTTCACAGCTTTTATTTGAAAGTCTATTTTATCTGATATGAGTATTGCGACTCCTGCTTTCTTTTGGTCTCCATTTGCATGAAATATTTTTTTCCAGCCCTTCACTTTTAGTCTGTATGTGTCTCTTGTTTTGAGGTGGGTCTCTTGTAGACAGCATATATAGGGGTCTTGTTTTTGTATCCATTCAGCCAATCTTTGTCTTTTGGTTGGGGCATTCAACCATTTACATTTAAGGTAATTATTGATAGGTGTGGTCCCGTTGCCATTTACTTTGTTGTTTTGGGTTCACGTTTATACAACCTTTCTGCATTTCCTGTCTAGAGAAGATCCTTTAGCATTTGTTGAAGAACTGGTTTGGTGGTGCTGAATTCTCTCAGCTTTTGCTTATCTGTAAAGCTTTTGAATTCTCCTTCATATCTGAATGAGATCCTGGCTGGGTACAGTAATCTAGGTTGTAGGTTATTCTCTTTTCATTACTTTCAGTACGTCCTGCCATTCCCTTCTGGCCTGGAGGGTTTCTATTGGTAGATCAGCTGTTTCCTTATGGGAATCCCTTTGTGTGTTATTGTTGTTTTCCCTTGCTGCTATTTAAATATTTGTTTCTTGTTGTTTGATCTTTGTTAATTTGATTTAATATGTGTCTTGGGGTTGAGTCGCCTGGGTTATCCTGTTTGGGACTTTCTCTGGTGTTTCTTGGACTTTGGGTGGCTATTTTCCTTCCCATTTTAGGGAGAGTTTCAGCTATTATCTTCCTCGAGTATTTTCTCATGCCTTTCTTTTTGTCTTCCTTCTTCTGGAACTCCTATGATTCGAATGTTGGGGCTTTCACAGTGTCCCATTAGGTCCCTGAGGGTTGTGCTTCATTTCTTTTGTTGATCCTTTTTTCTTTTTTCCTCTCTGCTTCTTTATTTCCACCATTTTATCTTCTATCTCACTTATCCTATCTTCTGCCTCCGTTATTCTACTCTTGGTTCCCTCCAAAGTGTTTTTGATCTCATTCATTGCATTATTCATTTTTAATTGACTCTTTTTTATTTCTTCTAGGTCTTTATTAAACAGTTCTTGAATCTTTTCAATCTTTGTTTCCAGGCTATTTATCTGTAACTCCATTTTGTTTTCAGGATTTTGGATCATTTTTATTATCATTATTCTAAATTCTTTTTCAGGTAGATTCCCTATCTCCTCCTCTTTTGTTTGACTTGGTGGGCATTTTTCATGTTCCTTTACCTGTTGGGTATTTCTTTGCCTTTTCATCTTGTTTAGATTGCTGTATCTGGAGTGGGCTTTCTGTATTCTGGAGGTCTGTGGTTCCTTTTTGTTGTGGAGGATTAACCCAGTGGGTGGGGTTAGACGATTGGCTTGTCAAGATTTCCTGGTTAGGGAAGCCTGCGTCAGTGTTCTGGTGCGTGGAACTTGATTTCTTCTCTTTGGAGAGCAATGGAGTGCCCAGTAATGAGTTTTGAGATGGGTCTACGTGTTAGGTGTGACCTTGGGCAGCCTGTATGTTGATGTTCAGGGCTATGTTCCTGCGTTGCTGGAGAATTTGTGTGGTATGTCTTGCTCTAAAACTTATTGGCTCTTGGGTGGTGGTTGGTTTCAGTGTAGGTATGAAGGCTTTTGGACAGTCACTTATTACTTAAAGTTCCATGTAGTCAGGAGTTTTCTGGTGTTCTCAGGTTTTGGGCTTAAGTCTCCTGCCTCTGGATTTTAGTTTTATTCTTCCTGTAGTCTCAGGACTTCTCCAACTATACAGCCCTGATAAGAAAACTTCTACATTAATGGCTAAAAGATTCTCCCCCGTTAGGGACACCCAGAGAGGTTCACAGAGTTACATGAAGAAGAGGAGAGGGAGGAGGGAGATAGAGATGAGCAGGAGGAGAAAAAGGGGGACTCAAGAGTGGAGAGACAGATCTACGCAGCTGTCTGTTCCCAGAGTGTTCTCGTAGCCCAGTCACCTACAAAGATTCATAGAATTGGATTGGGAAGAGAAGGGGAAAGGAGGAAATAGAGGTGTTCTGAGGTAGAAAACAGAGAGTCAAGATTGGGAGAGAATAATCTTTGGTTTAAAAATAGGGCTTCTCTTTTTTTTTTTTGTAAGGTTATAGTGTATTGAAAATGAAAATTAAGGAGTAGTAGAGGAGTACTAGAGGACTTTAAAAGAAATAAGAGAAAAAGAAAAATAGAAAATAGAAAAGAAAAAGGAAAGAAAAAAAAAGAAGAAAAAAGAAAAAAAAGAAAAAAGAAAAGAAAAAAAAGAAAGAAAAAAAAATTTTTTTTTCCCTAATTAAAAAAATCATAAAAATCTATGGAAATGAAAGTTAAGGAGTAATGGGGGAGTAATAGGGGATTTTAAAGGAAAATAAAAGAGAAAAAATAAAAAATAAAAAAAGGAAAAAAAAGAAAAAAAAGAAAAAAAGGGGAAAAATGTAAAATTGTATCTAGGAGTTTCTCTGGAGCTGTTGCGGTCAGTGTGGGTTCGGCTCAGTTTCAGATAGCTCCTTGTTCCAGCTTACGCTTCTCGATATCTACAGGCCTCTTCCGGTGTAGTCAATGTTTCCTAGAGGGATTTTAATCTGTTGCACCAGTCCCTTCTGAAGCGGTTCCCTTTGTTTATTTGGCTTCTGTTTGCCGGTCTCTTCAGAGCCTCATTTCCGCCCTGACACAGGCGGGCAGAGGTGGACTCTTACTCAGGTAGCTAGTTCCGTCGTGCTGCCGGGAGGGGCTGGCGCTGCCGGAAGTGGCTGGCGCTATGGGGACGGGCTTGGGCTGCGGGGTCGGGCTGGTGCTGCCGGGAGGGGCTGACGCTGCTTTCTCCGTCTGCGCTGCTCAGGCTCCCGGCTGCTCTATATGGAGCGCGCCCCGCGCTGCGCGAGGCTCCAGCCCTCGGGTGTTCCACAAAAGCGCGGAGCGAAAAGCTGCGCCTGCTCTCTGTGCCTTTCCCGTCAGAGCGGTCCAGGCAGCCAGGGGCTTGGTGGGCGCACTCTCCCCAGGTGTGGCACGCCCCCTCCCTTCCACGGACCCAGTTTCAGTTTCCGCTGGCGCCAGTCGGGTGCGCGCGCCTTCTGCCCTCCGCGTCCCCAGCCCCAGTCCCTGCCCGCGCCGGTCGAGTGCCTGCGCCCTGTGTCTCGCCGCGACCTTCCCCTACCCGCTGCCTCCTGCCTCCGGCGGGGCTGGGCCGGTCTGCAGCCTGCGAGCTCCTCTCTGGACCCTCTCGGTCTCTTTGTTCTGCGAGCGGCCGGCAGTGTGTTTGGGCCGGTTAATTTACTCTCTCTCTGTTGGTCTCCCACAGTTCAAGTTGGCAACTCACAGAAGCTCCCTCCGATTGTCCTCAGGGCTCTCAGGCCCGGACCCTACCCCAAGCAATGCCGCCTAAGAGTTCCCGGGACGGATCTCCGTCCTTAGCTCTTTTGTCTCACTTTTTATCTTTTATATTTTGTCCTACCTCCTTTCGAAGACAATGGGCTGCTTTTCTGGGCGCCTGATGACCTCAGCTAGTGATCAGAAGTTGTTTTGTGAAGTTTGCTCTGCGTTCAGATAGTCTTTTGATGAATTTGTAGGAGAGAAAGTGATCTCCCCGTCCTACTCCTCCGCCATCTTGGCTCCTCTCAAGGTTGAACTCTTTCAGTAACTTTACTTCACCATAGTCACCATTTATTATGTTTGGTCCTTGCTACCTCTGGAATCCCAGGACACACTCAGCAGGCCAGGCTTGCTCACTGCCAATGACCACCACACTGGAACAGCGTGGCTCACTCTGTCCTGTTGTTGGCAGCATTGTTCATACCATGCCTTTTCTCAGAGCAGGAAGACACTCCATGACTGTGACTTTGCCCAGCACTTCCGCAAACCTCCTTCACTACCCTGTATACAATCTCTCTTCTGTTTGCTGAGTGAGCATCGTTCTGTCTTCTTTCATGTGTTTCACAGGATAGATACCTTCATGTTCTCCTGTCTGGATCTACAAGAATCATTCCATTAAATCCCTCACGGATGCACAAGGAAGTGTGCTCCCCTTGACACTTCTTCTCTTGATAGATTTCTACTTTATGTAACTTTACAGAGTGATGAAAGGTGCTGTAAATTAAAACATCATAAGCCCCATTTTCTTTTTATATACATTAAAACAAGCTAAATAAGGAAAAATAAACATCCTGATGATTTTAATAAGCATTAAAGTTCGCAAAGTGAGAACTGTATACAGTTCAACAAGTAAATGGATTCAGGAGAGTTGAAAATCACAATCAAAAACTCAAAAGTATCCAATTTCCATCCCTCATCCTATCCCATATATGTAAATCCCTCAAAGCAGGTAAAGTAAATTGTTGATATATTTTAACACTAAACTGTTTGGATGCCCTTATTTGTAAGTGATTATCCCAAATACCCATTTAATTGCTATTTTACCCTTTTACCCTTTTCTTACAGTGGTAATGAATTAGAAGTAATTAGAAGTAATTAATTATCACTGTCTCTTTGCTCAAATGTGTCTTGACTCAAATAACATTAAAAAAAAAAAAATAAAGTTTCTGTACAAAGGAGTATGTCTAGTAGCAGTTGCTCTCCAAACTCTGTTCTTTTTAAAATATTATCCCTTAAAAGATCATGATACAAATGTGTCTATTGCAAGGAGCATCTCTGTCACTCATGCCTGACATGGCCAAGCTAGAAGGAGACTGTTCCACCTGTTTCCTAAAGCTATTTTGCTGTGTGTTATCTTAAGAAAAATCTAAACTCAAATATAAAAAAATAGCATATTATCATGTTTTCGCTTTTTAATAAGTTTATTATAATTTTTTTTTCAGTTTTCTGGTTACAAAGTGCCATAGGTTTTGAGTGGTCTCCTTCAATCTTATGTTTCCCCACAACTTCTGATTTTCTGAACTGAGGCTTTTCAGAAACACATATGGTGCGCTGGAGCAGGAATGTTTAGTTTTTCTGAGCTATATATCCCAGGACTAAGTCAGGGAAAATCACTGGGGTTCGAGGGATTGTTCATACTCCAAAGTATAACAGTAAATTTGAGGGGCACTATTTAACAATGTCTATTTCTGCTTAGTGAGAAAGTTAAAGTGATGACACAATAGCCAAATATTTTCACATGAGCCAGTTCTTTTCATACATGAGTACATGGCCCTATTACAGAAAGGACTTTTACAGTTAAAATATCTTAGTTGTTTGTGAGTATTAGGATGAGAATGGATTGCTTAAATATTTCATATTTCCTTTTCCTTTAATCATTGCCTATGTGTGAAATTTAAAATAATTCACAGTGTAAAAAATCTGAACATAAAATATGGCTTAGAAACAGGATTGATTCTGGTAAAAAACCAATCATGTTATTCATTTAACATATTTTCTTAAGGAATATGGATTAAAGGAGAAAATGAAGTTAGGTAATTACTTCTTCAATTAGGTTCATGGCAACCTTGTGCAAATTCTCCTGTTCAGTCCAGTTCAGTCGCTCAGTTGTGTCCGACTCTTTGCGACCCCATGAATCTCAGCACGCCAGGCCTCCCTGTCCATCACCAACTCCCAGAGTTTACTCAAACTCATGTCCATCAAGTCAGTGATGCCATCCAGCCATCTCATCCTCTGTCGTCCTCTTCTCCTCCTGCCCCCAATCCCTCCCAGCATCAGGGTCTTTTCCAATGAGTCAACTCTTCACATGAGGTGGCCAAAGTATTGGAGTTTCAGCTTCAGCATCAGTCCTTCTGACTAAAAAGACATATTCCATAGCCCACAGTATACACCAATAATTATAGAAGTAATTCAGGAAGGAAAAAAAAAATAGCTTCAAGTTGTTGATTCCAGCTATTCTCCCAAAACGAAGCAGATATTGAGCACTGCAGACCTCCTTTAACAATAGCTTTAAAGTTAAATGGGGATTGACAATCAAGGGTACAGGCTCTCAGAGGAGGCTTTCTGAGATTAACACCTATCCAGCTCAGAAACATACAACTGAAGAAGAAAATTAATTAACTGTATTAATAATTACAACCATGCATTTTTTTCTTTTAATTTTTAGTGATAGCCCTGCCTCATAGGTAGAGAATTCCTTTCTTCTTAAAAGTAAATTTTGGCAAGTCTGACACGTATGTTTGTATATAGACTATGCCAATCCATTGAGGCGACAATGATGCCGTGATTCATGAGACTAGTAACTTACAAAGCATCCATCTTTCAGAAATTTGGACAGATTTGAAGTTGAGGGGTATGATGATTAAGTAGAAGGTCTCAAATTAGACAAATTGAAGTTGAATTCTGTCTCTGTACTTGATTGTGTGATCTTAGACAGACAACCTCACTGAGTCTCAATTTCCTCAATTACAACAAAGTACAAAACTCATGGGTGTGTTTAAACATTGAACTTAATATTGCTTGCAAGCCACTGGGACTCAGTAACTTTTAGATCTAGATAGAGAGAAGGATAACCTATTAACTGAATATAGCTCAATATAGCATACAGAGAGTAACAAATGGTGTGATTTTAATTAATTTCCAACTTTCTTGTTTCTGATTTCTTAAAAACTTCATAAGTAATGCTAAGACCTTTATAAAGACTTTTTGAGTGTGCTCAAAATCTGAATGAACAAATTAAAAAGTCACAGGACCCACCATAACAATGAGAATAAGACAGATAAGCCAAAAGCTCATGGTATTTTTAAACTGAACAGAGAAGCAGAAAAAAAGAAAACTAAAAAACTAAATTACAGAAAGTAATGAGCATTTCCTGAGAAAGAAGAGGTCTAAATCTGCTTTTCTGTATGTAGAATAGTGAGAAAATGAAAAATCTACTACAGATGGCTGTAAAGAAGAATCAGTCAAATTTTTAGTGGCTATGTGTGGACACACACGATGGATTAGAATCCTGAGGAGTCTTAAGCACAGAGCAAGTTTGCATCCACTTGCCAATTCTTTCCCCTGGGCCTTCCAAGAGTGCAACAGGGTAGAGTGCCTAAAGATGGAATAGGTCAAGGCAGCAGAGAGATAACGCCACTGAGGTTCATGAGCCCATCATCCACTGCAAGACACTGACACTTCTTAAAATGAAATTATGACAGAAGAATGGATAATTTCCTCCTGGTAGCTTTGGGAAGGACAGATGTAACTGACATAATTCTCTCTGAGGAACTCTAAGGATTCACCAAGTAGAAAGCTGACATGCCAAACACTGGGTGTGAATATCGGGCAGTGACAAAAAGCTCCCACGGTACCCCAGACCAACTTCAAGTGCGCTGCAACCCAAAGTCTGCGGTTAGGGCACCAGGGAAGAGAGGGATCTCTTAGGTGCAGGAAACTGACATTGCAATCAGAGAGCACAGAGATCAACCATGTACTCTTCAGTTGGACAGCAGACAATCAAGTGGATCTAATTCTTATAAAGCTGGCAAGTAGCTTTTATAAAAAGATCAGTAGTCTTGAGAATAGGGGACTGAAAAGTGTGCTTACTCCCACTTCTATAAAAATTTTACTGGAAATCCTAACTGGGAAGAAGCAATAAAAAGCATGAAATCTAAAGAAAGAAGCAAACGTGTTCTTATTTATAAGTAACCTGATTGAACACTATAAAAACTAAAAACAACTAATAAAAATATACTAATGACAGAACTAGTAATAGAATTACAAAAGTCAAAGGCAATAACTTGCTGAACCTGAGTGATGCTGGTTCACAAGAGCTGATTTTTTTTCCCCCAATTTTCAGGAATTTTACATATAGGTTTTAAAGTAACAGAAATAAATTTAAATTAAGCTTATGAAATAAGTTATATTAAAATCTAAAGTATACTCAGAAATGACCACCTCCTAATATATTTTAATGTCTTTTAATATCTATGGTTTGAGGATATTTACATCTACTGCATCTGTATAATGGTAATATCATAGATTGACATACTACTGCACACGTCCTGCTAATTCATTTTCAATCATATACATTTGTAGCTTGATATCTTATACCAAAACTTTTATTACATGAAATAAACTTGAGCTCTTTTTTTTACTCAAAGAACTATTAGACATTTATCAATTCAAAACAGGCCACAGGGTATAAAGCTAATCATATTTCTATATACCAGAAGTAAACAATTAGAAATAATCTAAAACATCAGATACCTAACACAAAATATGAAATATATGCAAAATATCCCTAATGAAAATAGAATACAGAAAATAGGAAAATATGATGAGATAAAGAAGACTTAACTATATAGATTGTATATGGACTATTAAGACTCAATATTGTTGAGATTTCCACTATCCTCAAGTCTTACGTGGATTCAATACAATCTTAGTTAAAATCCCAGATGTTCTTTTAAAGATATTGATACCTCTTATTCTAAAATTTGAACTAAAATGCAAAAAAAAAAAAAAAAAAAAAAGCTGGAGGATTTACACTAACTGATTTCAAGGTCATATAAATCTATAGCAATAAAGACAGTATTGACATAAGGATAGAGATATAGATAAGAGGAATATAGAATCCAGGAGTAAACTCAAACATGTATGATTGATTCTTGGCCAAGGTTCTAAATCAACTCATTGGGGAAAGAAAATATTTTTAACAAATGTATTTAACAAATATTTTAAAAATATTTTTAACATTTAGATATCCACATGGAAAGAAAGTGAACTCTGTCTTTTACTCAACTCCAAACACAAGTAATATGGAGTGAACCATACTCCTAAACTTGTAAGAAAATTTAGTAGAGTATTTTTGTTACCTTGGAGTAGGCAAAGATCTTTTTCCAGACAAGACATGACAACCACTAATCACAAATGGAAAGTGACAAATTAGAACTCATAAGAATGTACATTTCCTATTTATCAAAAGATTCCTTGAATAGAATGAAAAGGAAAGCAAAAAACTGGGATGAAATTGAAATATATATAAAAAGAACTTGTATCTTGAGTATAGAAGAAACTACTACAAATGAACAAGAAAAAGATAGACAACATAATTATAAAACTCACAAAAGACTTCAACAGACATTTCACAAAAGAGGATACACAGATGATCAATAATCTTCCATGAAAAGGTGATCAGAATTTTTGATTTTCAGAAAAATGCAAATTAAAACCCACAATGTAAGATCATTTCAACAATTTAGAATGTGTAAAATAAGAAAGAACAATAATATCAAAGGATGGTAGAGTTATGGAGCAACTGAAATTGTTATACAATGTTGGCGTGAATTTAAAATTGTTTAATTGCTTTGGTGAATTGTAGCTGGTTCTTATAAAGATAAATGTATATTTAAGCTAAGGGTTTTGGCAAAATTATTTTGTAATTAGTCAAATAGTAAATAGTTTAAGCTTTGTATGTCAGATGGTTTCTACTACAAATACTCAATTCGTCCACTGCAACACAAATGCAGTCATAGGAAATGTGTAAACAGGCAAACAGGACCTTGTGTTAATAAAATTGTATTTACAAAGACAGGTGGTGGGCCAGATTTGGCCCACAGAAAGTAGCAATTTGTTACTTGCTAATCTAAATTATTAACTGAAATCCAATACTCATAAAAAATGAAAATATTAGCCTAGTAAAAGATTTGTGTTCTAGTGTCTATAACAGCTTTATCTACAACAGACAAAATCTGGGAACAACCCAAATGTCTATTAACAAGAGAAATGAATAAATAAATTCAGTTATTTGTATAACAAAATATCATTCAACAATTTAAAAGAATGAAATACTAGTACGTGTAATTAGCATGGAGGAAATAACACACACACACACAAACCCACTGACAATGCCAAAGGAAGATGAATATGTTACCAACACAAGCACAGTGAGTTAGGATATACAAAGTGACTGCAATTGTAATGCATTCCTAGTGAGAGTGTAAAATTTGTACAAACATTTTAAAGGACAATTTGGCAATTTTATCTAGAGTCTAGATAAATAGTGTAGATGTTAAATAAGCTATACATTGACTTTTCTAAAATACTGTTAATTTTCTGAAGATGTCCCACTTTACACTCATGCCAGCAACTACTCTATGACTTAGCAATTTCATTCCCAGAGAAATAAGACCCTCAGGGGAACTACATTCCTAAGAGAGATCACCCAGTCTAAAGAGAAAAAAACATGGTCACAAAAAGACTTGCTCAGTAATGACTACAGCAAATTCATTAATGTAGCCAATAGCTGGAAACAGGCCAAGTATCATTCGATGAAAAAAGAAGGCAATAACATTTTGACATATTCATTTTTGACATATTCAATGGTACAGTATGTAGTAATTTAAAGGAATATACAAGTTACTGATATACTCAACATAGGTGAACATTTAGAGACAAAGGAATACTATAAAATCCAAATTATAGGACAGAAACAAAATCTGTGGTGATAGAAATTAAAAATGATTGCCTCTGCTAAAATGAGTGTATGGTAGAGAAGGGGACATTCACAAGTAGTGGCAAAATTCTAAATCACTTTGAGTGATAGTACAGAGGTGTATACAGTTATCAAAACTCATCAAATTGAAACTAAAACCTGATTTCATGACGTGTAAATCATAAATCTCTCTTTTTTTTTTAGTAAAACAGAAAAGAAAATGTTAACAAAGACTAATCACATAAATTGCCAAATGCTCTGATTTACCCCAAATATTTGACTTAGGCAATCAATGTACTGTGTATGGTTTAAGACCAGTCACTTGCTAACTTTGACATCAATCTATATATCTTACATCCTTAAATGTTCTTTTATGTCGTTTACATTTGTCTGGGTGATGGAACAGAAACTTATGGGTATGTTTATTATACTTGGTGCTTTACAAATCATTTATAGTTATTTCCTCATCTAATCTTTAATATCTCTCTGAAGTATCAACATGTTTATTTTATTCTTAAGAAATTAAAAGTTGAAAAATTTCTCCAAGACAAAAAATTACTAACTGGCAGAACAGAACTTGCATACTTAGCTTCTAACTCTAAAGCTCTGCTAATATGTTGTGTTCTATATACCTGTTCTTTATAAATATGGCTACCACAGACCATATCCTGAATTTATTCAACTACTAAACTATACGCACTCATCTCACAAGCTAGTAAAGAAATGCTTAAAATTCTCCAAGCCAGGCTTCAGCAATACATGAATCGTGAACTTCCAGATGTTCAAGCTGGTTTTAGAAAAGGCAGAGGAACCAGAGATCAAATTGCCAATATCGGCTGGATAATCAAAAAAGCAAGAGAGTTCCAGAAAAACATCTATTTCTGCTTTATTGACTACACCAAAGCCTTTGACTGTGTGGATCACAATAAACTGTGGAAAATTCTTAAAGAGATGGGAATGCCAGACTACCTGACCTGCCTCTTGAGAAACCTGTATGCAGGTCAGGAAGCAACAGTTAGAACTGGACATGGAACAACAGACTGGTTCCAAATAGGAAAAGGAGAACGTCACGGCTGTGTATTGTCACCCTGCTTATTTAACTTCTATGCAGAGTACATCATGAGAAACGCTGGGCTGGAAGCAGCACAAGCTGGAATCAAGATTGCCGGGAGAAATATCAATAACCTCAGATATGCAGATGACACCACCCTTATGGCAGAAAGTGAAGAGGAACTAAAAAGCCTCTTGATGAAAGTGAAAGAGGAGAGTGAAAAAGTTGGCTTAAAGCTTAACATTAAGAAAACTAAGATCATGGCATCTGTCCCATCACTTCATGGGAAATAGATGGGGAGACAGTGGAAACAGTGTCAGACTTTATTTTGGGGGCTCCAAAATCACTGCAGATGGTGACTGCAGCCATGAAATTAAAAGACGCTTACTCCTTGGAAGGAAAGTTATGACCAACCTAGATAGCATATTAAAAAGCAGAGACATTACTTTGCCAACAAAGGTCCGTCTGGTCAAGGCTATGGTTTTTACAGTGTCATGTGTATGATGAGAGAGTTGGACTGAAAGCTGAGCACCAAAAAATTATGCTTTTGAACTGTGGTGAAGACTCTTGAGAGTCCCTTGGACTGCAAGGAGATCCAACCAGTCCAACCTAAAGGAGATCAGTCCTGTGTGTTCATTGGAAGGACTGATGCTGAAGCTGAAACTCCAATACTTTGGCCACCTCATGCGAAGAGTTGACTCATTGGAAAAGACCCTGATGCTGGGAGGGATTGGGGGCAGGAAGAGAAGGGGACGACAGAGGATGAGATGGGTGGATGGCATCACCAACTCGATGGGCATGAATTTGAGTAAACTCCGGGAGTTGGTGATGGACAGGGAGGCCTGGCGTGCTGCGATTCATGGGGTCTCAAAGAGTCAGACACGACTGAGCGACTGAACTGAACTGAACTGAAACTGTACCCGATTGTGCTTCTATAGCAGACTTGTCTCTAGTTTGTCGTGCCCATCTCTCAGTCATCCTTATCAGCCTACTTTCAAAGAGGAACAAAATGTTAAGACCATGAGAATGTTACATTGTAAACGAAAAATGAAACTTCCATCCAGGGGAGGGATCTGAAGGGCATGCTTATGTATGAAGAACTAAAACAAAAAATATTCTAAAGACTAATATATAAGAATGATAGCTGAATGAAACTGGAGCCCATTATACAGAGTGAAGTAAGCCAGAAAGATAAAGAACATTACAGCATACTAACACATATATATGGAATTTAGAAAGATGGTAACGATAACCCTATATGTAAAACAGAAAAAGAGACACAGAAGTACAGAACAGACTTTTGAACTCTGTGGGAGAAGGTGAGGGTGGGATATTTCGAAAGAACAGCATGTATATTATCTATGGTGAAACAGATCACCAGCCCAGGTGGGATGCATGAGACAAGTGCTCGGGCCTGGTGCACTGGGAAGACCCAGAGGAATCGGGTGGAGAGGGAGGTGGGAGGGGGGATCGGGATGGGGAATATGTGTAACTCTGTGGCTGATTCATATCAATGTATGACAAAACCCACTGAAATGTTGTGAAGTAATTAGCCTCCAACTAATAAAAAAAAAAAAAAGAATGATAGCTGAAATCTATGTCATTTGAATTCTCAAATCAGTGATGTACAGTGAAAAAGCATTATAAGAAGTTCTCATTGCAGAGTTAGCAATCAGAGGTTGAACGTAAATATTTTATAATATATATAATTCAAGAGGTAGAGATGATGATAGTATTTCTTGTCTAATGAATAGCTTTCACCTTCAGCCTAAGACAAGAGTGAGAAATGGGTTTCTGCTTACATGACAACTCCTAAAGTCTCAAGGTGGCTGCCTGAATTACAATGATGAGAAGGACTCATAATCTTTGACTGGGCTTCACGAAAGTGTCATTAAATGGGCTTAGGATGGGAAAGTGGTACCAAAAAAAAAAAAACCAAAAAAAAAAAAACAACTTTTGTATCATTCCTTGACTGTGAAGTGAAAGTTGCTCAGTCATGTCCCTCTTTGCGACCCCCTGAACTATACAGTCCATGGAATTCTCCAAGCCAGAATACTAAAGTGGGTTGCCATTCCCTTCTCCAGGGGATCTTCCCAACCCAGGGATTAAACCCAGTTCTTCCGCATTGCAGGCATACTCTTTACCAGCTAAGCCACCAGGGAAGCGAGAAAAATTCCACTCTGTGAAGACAGCTTTAGGAAAACGGCCCTCCCCTTTTCTTTTTTCTGAGCTTGCCCCTAGCTATTTATACCACTAAAGTGAAGTTGCTCAGTCCTGTCTGACTCTTTGCGACCCCATGGACTGTAGCCCACCAGGCTCCTCTGTCCATGGAATTTTCCAGGCAAGAGTACTGGAGCGGGTTGCCATTTCCTTCTCCAGGGAATCTTCCTGACCCAGGGATCGAACCCAGGTCTCCTGTTTTGCAGGCAGACGCTTTACTGTCTGAGCCACCAGAGATGTCCATATATAAGAGCCAAACAATTGTAGATTAAGTACTTTAAATGTAAAAAAATTGAGAGGATTTCAAGATAGACAATATACATAGGTGTACACTGACAGATTCTAGGTAGTACCAAGATGTAGCGTCAGGACTTGTCTGGTTGAGGTTAAGACCGCCCTGGAATTCTCTTGTTATAATAGCTGCATCACACAGAGGTATTTTTTATAAGCAAACAGCTTATTCATTCCCCTGAACCCCTCTATCTTCTCATCCAAGAAGCTTTCTTTAGTTCTGTCTTAGCTCTACAGGCATACCTTGGAGAGATTATTCCAGACCACTGCAGTAAAGCTAATATAGAAATAAAGTGAGTCATATGGATTTTGTGGTTTCCCAGTGCATTAAAAGTTATATTTACACTATAGTAGTCTATTAAGTGTATAATAGTATCATGTCTAAAAACAACATACATATCTTAATCAGAAAATACTTTACTGCTGAAAAGTGGTAACCATCTGAGCCTTCAATATGCCTTTTATATTTTCGCTCATAGAGGAACTTGTATCAGTGTTGATGGCTCCTGACTGACCAAGGTGATGCTTACTGAGGATTGGATAATTTCTTAAAATAAGACAACAAAAAAGTTTGCCACATTGATTAAATCTTCCTCTCACAATTTCTCTGTGCTTGCAATGCTGTTTCATAACATTTTACCCACAATAGAACCTTTCTTTTTTCAAAATTGGATTCAATCCTCTCAAACCCTGTTATTGCTTGATCAACTAAATTTATGTAATATTCTAAATTCTTGTTGTAATCTCAATGGTCTTCATAGCATCTTTACCAGGAATAGATTTCATCTCCAGAAACCACTTTCTTTGCTTATCCATAACTACACCTTATCAGTTAAGCTTTTACCATTAGATTGCAGCAGTTCTGTCACATTTCAGAATCCACTTCTAATTCTAGTTCTCTTGCTATTTCCACCATACCTGCAATTACTTACACCCCTGAAGTCTTGAACCTCTCAAAGTCATCTGGGAGAGTTGGTATGCATTTCTTCCAAACTCCTGCTAATGTTGATATTTTGACCCCTCCCCATGAATCAAAGATGTTCTTCATGGCATTTAGAATGGTGAATTCTTTCCAGAACATTTTCAGTTTACTTTGCCCAGATCCATAAGAGGAATCATTATCTATGACAGCCATAGCCTTACATAATGTCTTTCTTAAATAATAAGACTTCATAGTTGAAATTACTTCTTGATCCATGGGCTGCAGAATGGATGTTGCATTAGCAGGCAAGGAAACAATATTAATCTTGTCACACATCTCTATCAGAGTGCTTGGATGACCAGATGCATTATCAATGAGCATTCTGAGAGGAATATATATTTTTTCTGAGCAGTATGTGTTAACAGTGGGCTTAAAATATTCAGTAAACCATGTTGTGAACAGATGTGTTGTCATCCAGACTTTGTTGCTCCATTGATAGAATGTACTCTGTACAGAAAGAGTAAATTGAATATAATTCTTAAGTGTCCTAGGATTTTTTGGGATGGTAAATAAACTTTGGCTTCAACACAAAGTCACTAGCTGCATGGGACCCTAACAAAAGAGTGAGCCTGTCCTTTAAAGCTTTGAGGGCTTCCCTGGTGGCTCAGATGGTAAAGAATCTGCCTGCAATGCAGGAGACCCATGTTTGATCCCTGGGTTGGGAAGATCCCCTGAAGAAGGGAATGGCGATCCACTCCAGTATTCTTGCCTGGAGAATCCCATGGACAGAGGAGCCTGGCAGGCTACAGTCTATGAGGTCACAAAGAGCTGGACACAACTGAGCACTTAAGTTTTAAGTACTTTAAGAACTTTAAGAATACTAAAAGCTTTGAAGTGAGGCATTGACTTTGCCTCTCTAGCTATCAAAGTCCTAGGTGGCATCTTCTTCCAATAGAAGGCTGTTGCATTGCAATGAAAATCTGTTGTTTAGTGTAGCACCTTCATTAATGATCGTAGCTAGATCTTCTGGATAGCTTGCTGTAGCCTCTACGTCAGCACCTGCTGATTCACCTTGCAGTTCTATGTTAATAGAGATGGTTTCTTTCCATAAAACTCATGAACTAATTTCTGCATGTTTCAGACTTCTTCTGCAGCTTTCTTTTTTCTTTTTTTTTTTTTAACCTCTCTCACCCTTCATAGAATTGAATAGGGCCTTTCTTTGGATTAGGGCTTTCCTGGTGGCTCAGCAGTAAAGAATCCATCTGTAAGGCCGGAGATGCTGGTTCGATTTCTTGGTTGGAAAGATCCCCTGGAGGAGGGCATGGCAACCCAGTCCAGTATTCTTGCCTGGAGAATCCCATAGACAGAGGAGCCTGGCGGGCTACAGTCCATGGGGTTGCAAAGAGTTGGACATGACTGAGCAACTTAACACCCACCCCATTGCTCTGGATTAGGTTTTGGCTTAAGGGAATGTACTGGCTGGTTGTTTGATCTTCTGCCCAGATGATTAAAACTTTCTCTGTATCAGCCATGAGACTATTTTGCTTCTTTATTATTCATGTGTTCACTGGAGTAGCACTTTTTAATTTCCTTCAATGACTTTCCCTTTGCATTCATAACTTGGCTAACTGGTACATGAGGCCTTAACTTTTGACCTTTCTAGGATTTTGATATGCCTTCCTCACTAAGCTTAATCATTTCTAGCTTTTGATTTCAAAAGAGGTACATACAAGTCTTCCTTTCACTTGAAAACTTAGAGGCCATTGCAGGCTTATTAATTGGTCTAATTTCAATATTGCTATGTCCCAGGGAGTAGGGAGGTCCTAGGAAAGTGAGCAAGAGGGGGAATGTGCCAGTTGGCAAAGTAGTCAGAACACATATATTTATCAACTGTTTGCTGCTATATATGGGTGTGGTTCATGGCTTACCAGAACCATTATAATAGTAACATCAAAGATCACTCATTGATTATAGAATATCATTACTAATGTAATAATAATTAAAACATTTGAAATATTGGCAAGAATTAACAAAATCTGACACAGAGCAAATTGAAAAGTGAGCAAAAGCTGTTGGAATAATGATACCCACAGGCTTGCTCCCTGCAGATTTGCTACAAAACTTCGATCTATAAAACTTGTGAAGTGCAAAAAGTCAAAGCATAATAAAACAAATATGCCTGCACTTTCTTTGTAACAATAATAAAAATACCTTAAATATGTATGGTATTTTACAATTTATGAAACACTTTAAATTCTTTCCTGATATCTAATGCTTTAAACAGTTTTAGAGGGTAGCTTAATGTTACTCACATTTCTTAAATAAGAAAAAATAAAGACAGAAAAAACTACAAGTTATTAAGTTCAGAATGACTCTAGATTTCAGCTCCCTGACTTTCAACTGTTTAATACTCATCCCCAACCAAGAAGCATGTGCATAAATATATCATATACATAGTGTTTGCAAATATAGAGCAACAAAGATATTCAGAAATAAGCTGGAATATATGCTGAAATTACTGAGATAACTTTAACATAATGCTCCCGGGTGGACATTGTCCTGCTCTTTTAATAACTTATATAATGGAATTACTGACCCCAGTTGGTTTAGGTTCATGATTCCTAAAATAAAGCATGATCTTAGAATACTAACCATATTTTCAAGGAAAGGTAATGATTATTCTGATAGTCCCTCATCACATGCCCTGCAACGTAGGATGCAGATCTAATGTCAGAACAATCAATTGAAATGTAAAACAAAAAGTATTGAACTTTAGAGAACTGATTTGGGAGATTTTTCTACTCTATGGATTAAACATTTTTGCTGACATGACTTGCACACCCAATTATAGATACTGCACATTTTGCATTTAACTCTGGACTGGGACTTCTCTGCTCTGTTTAAACATACTCACTGATCCCACAAAGACTTTCTGCAATGCAATGGTAATTTGAAGTAACTGCATCTGTAAAAACCAGGAAAACCTTTTTTTTTTTCTTCTGTTCATGGTAAGCTGTGTTTCAGTCCTATTTTTCAGATGTGTTTCTGGGGATAAAAATGTTTTCCACATATACTTTGTTCCTAACCATATTTCCTTTTTAAAGAATAGAAGATGAGTAAAACAAATATAATAATTTTTAAGTTTAAATCCTTCTTTTCAATTGGAGAGAATAAAAATATATGACACTGCAGGATTTTTTCAGAGAACTAAATAATATACTGAATGAGAAATTACAAAGTGCAAATTTTAACAAAAATGTTCTTAACTTGATACCTAAGGGCAAATTGTCACTATCAAAGCTGTCAGGGTCCATCAATAGATTTCAAGAAATTGAGAATAACAAGAATTATGTGAGAAGTTGATGGTTGTGCACTTGTAATGTGTCTCATTTGAGTAATTCTTTTTTGTGCCTCAGTGCCTCTCCTAATAAAAGAACTTTATCTTCCCAATTTTATAGATAAAGATACTAAAAGCAGACAACAAATTATTTGAACAGGACTCTGGGATTCAGGACACAGTTTTCTTGATACCAACACTCTTGTCACTCCACTACACAGGACAGAACCCTGGAACAGAAAGGAGATTTGAATCTGTTTTGTGAAATTTCAAAGCAACAGAGAAATCCTCAGTTGTCTACAATATATTCATATACGGATTTTAATGTTTTTTGTCATTATCTCCTTCCTTTCTCATGTCTCATTTGAATAACAGACCAAGTAAGCAGAGGAAGCATTTAAATTCAAGTAGCCTGCACTCATTTGGGAGAAGTTTCTGGATGAAAATCTGCCCTCTACTGGAATGCAATTCTATGTGGAGAATGTTTCAAGAAGACATTCATTCAGTAGCTATTTTTTGAGCTCACACCTTATACGTGGCATTGTATTAAGTATGGGGGGAAGAGAACCTGGACTCAATCAGCTGTGTCACTTGAGAAGGGTCTTGAGCATGTGAATATATTACCAGATTTGCATTACAGAAAATGAATCACACCTGTATTTAGAAAATTGGTTCTCAGTGTAGACTGAAAATTAGGATAATAGTGTAATAATCCAAGTAACAAGTGGTTGGGGCATAGACTTGGATTACTGTGATATTGAATGGTTTGCCTTGGAAATGAACAGAGATCATTCTGTCGTTTTTGAGAGTGCATCCAAGTACCACATTTCAGCCTTTCTTGTTGACTATGAGGTCTACTACATTTCTTCCAAGGCATTCTTGCCCACAGTAGTAGATATGATCATCTGAATTAAATTTGCCCATTCCTGTCCGTTTTAGTTCACTGATTTCCACTTTAGTTCACTGACTCCTAAAATGGCAAGTTCGCTCTTGCCATCTGCTGTATGACCACTTCCAATTTACCTTGACTCATGGACCTATCATTCCAGGTTCCTATGTAATATTGTTCTCTACAGCACCAGACTTTATTTTTACCACCAGCCACAACTGGTCATTGTTCCTGCTTTGGCTCAGTCTCTTCATTCCTTCTGCAGCATTTCTCTACTTTTCTCTAGTAACATATTGAACACCTATTGACCTGGGGGGTTGGGGGGGTTCATCTTTCAGTGTTGAATCTTTTTACTTTTTCATACTCTTCATGGGGTTCTCAAGGCCAGAATCTTGAAGTGGTTTGCCATTTCCTTCTCCATGGACCATGTTTGTCAGAACTCTCCACCATGACCCATCCATCTTGGGTGGCCTTACATGGCATGGCTCATAGTTTCACTGAGTTAGGCAAGGTGGTGGTCCATGTGATCAGTTTGGTTAGTTTTTTGTGATTGAGTAATGGGGAATGAAATGGCAGTGAGATGCAGAGAAGGGGGTGAATTGGGTAGATATTTAAATACTCGAATAAGAAGTTCCTGATGGCTGTTGGGCTGATTGATTAGAAGACTGAGAGAAACTGACAGATTGAAGAACATGCCTGGATGTCTTACTGGAGTACCCAGGATGATGGTGATGATGCTGACATCATAAAGAACTTATAAGGTGACAGTGGGACTTAATAATGAAGATTATTCATTTAAACTTGGGATAATTTAATCATTTTCTTCAGAGAGAACTTGAAGAAACTTCAAGGGTTTTCTGGAAAGATTTGAAAGTTTTATTTTGTTGGTTTGTTTATTTTGGGGACTAGGGTATGCTGGTCAGCACAGCTACAAGAACAATTAATACAGAAATTTTCCTCGGTTGAGGTTCAATCTCCCCAGCATTTCAATTGGATGAACTCTGTCCTGTCTCACCGATGGTGATGTTTTCATGCCTGTCATGTTGTGCTGTGTCATTGAGCCAGTCAACTGGCAGCAGTTTGATCTATTTACCAAGAAAATTTGCAGCTTGGAATTGATTTGTTACCTTCATTCAGTGACTGCTAAGTAAGATGGAATAGGAGGTAAAGGGAAGTGTGTGGGGAATCTCAGCATCCTACATGATGGGCTGGCAAATTGGAATTCTTCCTGCTGCAATGGGTGTGGCCTTGCACGTGTTGTCTGAACAATCCAGGACATGTGTTGCATGACCCTTCCCTTCAGTGAAATGAGGGTCCCAGCAGCAGTTGGATGCTGTGCTGGGGCATCCACTCCTTATAGAATGGCAGGGCACTAGCAATGTTAGGGTAGCTTACTTAATATTATGGGGCTGGAAGACTCAAGGAAACAACATTCCAAATACATATATACTTTAAGCAAAATTAGCCCCTTGGGATACGATTTGAATAGCATTTAATGTCTGTCTATTTTAATGTTTAAAACAGGGGGAGGGGAAAAAATGAGTAAAACTTATTATAGCTACTTCCATCTCTACTGTGGCATTTATTTTTAATTCTCACTTCCACACTAAGATGTAGGCAATAGGATACTATGCTTATTTTTAAAGATAAGAAAATAAACAATTAAGAGTTTTAATGACTTGCTGAGGGTATTTTTTTAATCTTTATCAGTATAGACCTGACCAAGAAAAAATCTGATCGTTCACAGCAAGAATTAGGACCAAGGTGATTTTTTCCCCCTAGAGGATGTGTGCCAATATCTGGAGATGTTTTGGATTGTCACAGACAGAATGTGGTACTACCAATATCCAGTTGGTACCAGGGATGCTGTTAAACATCCTTAAATGCACAGAAAAATCCCACACCACACTAATGTGCGCAACAAAAAATTATCCAGCCCCAAATGTCAAAGTGTTAGGATTGGATTTAGGCTGTGTGAATCTAGATCAAAATCTGTAGGGGAGTTTCCCCGGTAGTCCATTGGTTAAGACACCAAACCTTCACAGCAGAGGGCATAGGATTAATCCCTGATTTGGGAAGTAAGATCCTGCATGCTGTGCAGCATAGCAAAAAACAGGGGGGAAAAATTGTAGGTAATTAGATCAATTAGTTGATCTCAGTCAGTCAGTCAGTTCAGTTACTCAGTCGTGTCTGACTCTTTGTGACCCCATGGACTGCCGCACTCCAGGCCTCCCTACCACCACCAACTCTTGGAGTTTACTCAAACTCATGTCCATTGAGTCAGTGATGCCATCCAACCGTCTCATCCTCTGTCGTCCCCTTCTCCTCCTGCCTTCAATCTTTCCCAACATCAGGGTCTTTACAAATGAGTCAGCTCTTCACATTAGGTGGCCAAAATATTGGAGTTTCAGCTTCAACATCAGTCCTTCCAATGAATATTCAGGACTGATTTCCTTTAGGATGGACTGGTTGGATCTCCTTGCAGTCTAAGGGACTCTCAAAAGTCTTCTCCAACACCATAGTTCAAAAGCATCATTTCTTCAGCACTCAGCTTTCTTTATAGTCCAACTCTCACGTTCATACATGCTGCTGCTGCTGCTGCTAAGTTGCCTCAGTCGTGTCTGTGCAACCCCAAATGGCAGCCACCAGGCTTCCCGTCCCTGGGATTCTCCAGGCAAGAATACTGGAGTGGGTTGCCATTTCCTTCTCCAATGCATGAAGGTGAAAAGTGAAAGTGAAGTCGCTCAGTCTTGACTACTAGAAAAACCACAGCCTTGACTAGACCAACCTTTGTTGACAAAGTAACGTCTCTACTTTTTAAAATGCTGTCTAGGTTGGTCATAAATTTTCTTCCAAGAAGTAAGTATATTTTAATTTCATGGTTGCAGTTACAATCTGCAGTGGTTGTGGAGCCCCCAAAAAACAAAGTCTGCCACTGTTTCCATGCTTTCTCCACCTATTTGCCATGAAGTGATGGGACTGGATGCCATGATCTTTGTTTTCTGAATGTTAAGCTGTAAGCCAACTTTTTCACTCTCCTCTTTCACTTTCATCAAGAGACTCTTCAGTTTTTCTTCACTTTCTGCCATAAGGGTGGTGTCATCTGCATATCTGACATTATTGATATTTCTTCTGGCAATCTTGATTCCAGCTTGTGCTTCATCCAGCCCAGCGTTTCTCAAGATATACTCTGCATATAAGTTAAACAAGCAGGGTGACAATAGGCAGCCTTGACGTACTGTTCCTATTTGGAACCAGTCTGTTGTTCCATGTCCAATTCTAACTGTTGCTTTCTGACCTACATACAGGTTTCTCAAAAGGCAGGTCAGGTGGTCTGGTATTCCCATTTCTTGAAGAATTTTCCACAGTTCGTTGTGATCCACAGTCGAAGGCTGTGGTGTAGTAAATAAAGCAAAAGTAGATGTTTTTCTGGAACTCTCTTGCTTTTTCGATTATCCAGCGAGTGTTAGAAATTTGATCTCTGTTCCTCTGCCTGTTCGAAAAACAGCTTGAACATCTGGAAATTCACAGTTCACGTACTGTTGAAGACTGGCTTGGAGAATATTGAGCATTACTTTACTAGCATGTGAGATGAGTGCAATTGTGCAGTAGTATGAGCAGTCTTTGGGATTGCCTTTCTTTGGGATTGGAATGAAAACTGATCTTTTTCAGTCCCTGGCCACTCCTGAGTTGTCCAGATTTGCTGGCATATTGAGTGAGCACTTTGGTTTGAAATAGCTCTACCGTATTTCCATCACCTCCACTAGCTTTGTTCCTAGTGATACTTCCTAAGGCCCACTTGATTTCACATTCTAGGATGTCTCGCTCTAGGTGGGTGATCACACCATCATGATTATCTGTGTCATGAAGATCTTTTTTTACATTTCTTCTGTGAATTCTTGCCACCTCTTCTTAATATCCTCTGCTTCTGTTAGGGCCCTACAATTTCTGTCCTTTATAGTGTCCATCTTTGCATGAAATATTCCCTTGGTATCTCTAATTTTCTTGAAGTGGTCTCTCGTCTTTCCAATTCTATTGTTTTCCCCTATTTCTTTGCACTGATCACTGAGGAAGACTTTCTTATCTCTTCTTGTTAATCTTTGGAACTCTGCATTCAAACACATATATCTTTCCTTTTCTCCTTTGCTTTTCACTTCTGTTCTTTTCACAGCTATTTGTAAGGCCTCCTCAGACAACCATTTTGCTTTTTTGCATTTCTTTTCCTTGTGGATGGTCTTGCTCCCTGTCTCCTGTACAATGTCACAAACCTCTGTCCATAGTTCATCAGGCATTCTATCTATCAGATCTATCCCCTTAAATTTCTCACTTTAACTGTATAATTGTTAGGGATTTGATTTAGGTCATACCTGAGTCTAGTGGTTTTCCCTACTTTCTTCAATTTAAGTCTGAATTTGGCAATAAGGAGTTCATGATCTGAGCCACAGTCAGCTCCAGGTCTTGTTTTTGCCTACTGTATAGAGCTTCTCCATCTTTGGCTGCAAGGAATATAGTCAATCTGACTTCGGTGTTGACCATCTGGTGATGTCCATGTGTAGAGTCTTCTCTTGTGTTGTTGGAAGAGGGTGTTTGCTATGACCAGGGTGTTCTCTTGGCAAAACTCTATTAACTTTTGCCCTGCTTCATTCTGTACTCCAAGGCCAAATTTGCCTGTTACTCCAGGTGTTTCTTGACTTCCTACTTTTGTATTCCAGTCCCCTATAATGAAAAGGATATCTTTTTGGGGTGTTAGTTCTAGAAGGTCTTGTAGGTCTTCATAGAACCGTTCAACTTCAGATTCTTCAGCACTACTGGTCTGGGCATAGACTTGGATTACCATGACACTGAATGGTTTGCCTTGGAAATGAACAGAGTTCATTCTGTCGTTTTTGAGATTGCATCCAAGTACTGCATTTTGGACTCTTTTGTTGACTATGATGGCTACTCCATTTCTTCTAAGGGATTCCTGCCCACAGTAGTAGATATAATGGTCATCTGAGTTAAATTCACCCATTCTAGTCCATTTTAATTCACTGATTCCTAAAATGTTGTTGTTCACTCTTGCCATCTCCTGTCTGACCACTTTCAATTTGCCTTGATTCATGGACTTAACAGTTGATTTCAATGAGTTGCAATTCCAGGAAGGAATCCTAGTAGAAATAGAATGGGCCACTTAACTACATGAGAAAGTAGAAAATGTATATTGCTGTTCCTACAGTCCAGGGGAAATGTTGGAAGTTTATTGCCATATTTCACCATTACTATATGACTTCTCACTTATTCTTTTGAAGATAATAAAATTATTAGAGAATAAGAAGGACAATAAAATCAATGAAAATTAGTTAACTCCAACTTATACAGAACCAAAATTTACATGCATGTTAAGACACATATACATACACATATGTATGTACATATATGTATACATATATATATACATGTATAAGAATATAAATGATACATATATAAGAATATATATTATGTACACACACATATTTACTAACACATACATAATTTATTTTCTAAACATATTGTTCACAGAGTGAACTTAACTCTTTCCCCAAAGATTTATTGATTTATCTGAAGCTCTTGCAATCATTTTGAGAATTCTCCCCCCCATGAAACAAATTCCAAATTTGCAGTATCAAAGTTTTCAAGAGGTACATAACTCTGAAGTCATCCAGAAAAAAATACAGAACTCAGATCTAGAAGAGGCAATCAACATATCCAAATCAATTCTTCATGGAAAGCTTCAGATACATTAGGGCTATCAATTCTCATCATAAATAAGAAAAGTAAAACATGTCATAAAGAAAATTTAAAATCCAAACACAGCTTCAAATTTGGAGTGTCTCCCAGCAAGACTTTGCTATTGCATTATTAACTGTTGAATGCAGAATAACCATATAATTAGAGGAAAGAATCCTGCTTACTGTAACATAGATATTTTTAGTAGTGGTACTCTTCAATTGAAGTAATTGATTTCATAACTGCATAAGATGTCAACAAGTCAAAATATGCAAATTTCTGAAATGCTAATCAATAGAAATAAAAGTAGTAGCCTTGGAAGGGGCTACAGAGACATACAGTTAGCAAAGGACAATATGCAGCTGATGTAAATAACTGGGAGGGACTGTCAAGCATTCTGGAGAATAGAAGGTGGAATATGAAACCACAAGGGGCCTGTGAAAGATAATTGACATTGGATACCAATGTTTAGACACCCTGGGGTACACAAATATATAAGACATTGTTCCAACTCTAGTGGAAGCTTATAGCACAAGAAAATAATAAAGTTTAAAGGAAAATAACTCATTCTTACAGTTAAATGGGAGAATAGTTTCATAAATGTGTTATTTGGCTCTTGAGTTAAGCCTTAAAACTATAAATTTACATTGGAATAGATAGTGGAACAAGGAGGGAAAAATGATTGTGTTTGTGGTCTATGATAAGGACCTAATTGCTTTCTTTTTTTTTTTAAACCCATACACTACTTCCTGTATTACCTATCTGTTGCAGAAAGAGGGTGATCCCTTCCAGGGCCTGAAACTGGGCTCTTGTCTCAGAAATGAATTGTCCGAGGAGACACATCGGCTGACAAACCAAGAGATTTTATTGGGAAAGGGCACCCGGGTGGAAAGCAGTAGAGTAAGGGAACCAGAAGAACTGCTCTGCCACATGGCTCCCAGTCTCTGGTTTTATGGTGATGGGATTAGTTTCCGGGTTGTCTTTGGCCAATCATTCTGACTCAGAGTCCTTCCTGGTGATGCAAGCCTTGTTCAACCAAGATGGATGCTGGAGAGAAGGATTCTGGGAGGTGGTCAGACATGTGGTTTCTCCTTTTGACCTTTCCTGAACTCTTCCATTTGGTGGAGGCTTATTAGTTCCATGCTCCTTACCAGGACTTCCTGTCTTAAAACAACTCATGCAAATAGTTACTATGGTGCCTGGCCAGGATGGGCGGTTTCAGTCAGTGTGCTTCCCCTAACATATCCACTGACTACCTAAGTTGTTACCGACAGATGTCTCCACAGTTCTTTACCCTCAGCATATATTCTATTTTGTCATCACCTTCAAAATTTAAGCTCTTTTAGACAGAGCAGCTGTCTTCTTCACTTTTGTATTCCCAGGTTATTATAACCATAAAACAATGTAGGCATTCTACAAAAATTGGTTGAAACAGAGAAAATGAAATCCCAGAGCAAGCCCTGCACAAGGCTGAAGACTGCCTTTACTCCTCAGGGGGAGATTATATGTGGAAATATTCTGAGACTGAGTAGAGAAACAGTCACTGAAACAGTGAGTCATTTTCAGGAAAATATTTCTATCTTTTGAAGAACATTTGAACATATCAGCCCCTCTTGCTCACTAAAAATGCCACACATCCTCTGAAATGATGTACATAAATTGAGAAACATGAGTATTAATGCATCTATCTTTAGCGAATTCCTCTTTAGCATTATGTTATTTATTGCTTGCTCAGAGTAAGTTTACAGATTTGAGAACTATACATAAGCAAATGTTTAGTAAAATGATTTCCTCTTTATATAGAATCTCACTATGAAAATCCTTTTCCTTCACTTTGCCCCTGTGAAACATAACCTAAGCACATGGTTTCTATAACATTAGGGACAGAATCACCTATCCTGGATGAAACTTTATAGGTAACTAGGGAGCTAGGTTTACAGAGTTGTCATCTGTCTCACTCTCTGTTAGTTAGAGTTTCAGGGCATGTCTCTGTCCTTGAGACACCCTAGGAAAAGTGGAAGTGAAAGTGTTAGTGGCTTGTGAAAGTGAAGTCACTCAGTCATGTCCAACTCTTTGCGACCCCATGGACTGTAGTCTACTGGGCTCCCCCATCCATGGGATTTTCCAGGCAAGGGTACTGGAGTGGGTTGCCATTTCCTTCTCCATAGGATCTTCCCGACCCAGGGATCAAACCCAGGTCTCCCACATTGCAGGCAGATGCTTTACCCTCTGAGCCACTAGGGAAGCCCCCTAGTAGTTAGTAGCTTAGTCATGTCCAATTCTTTGTGAGCCCATGGACTGTAGCCCACCATGCTCTTCTGTCCATGGAATTCTCCAGGCAAGAATACTAGAGTGCGTAGCTATGCCTCTTCTCTAGGGGATCTCCTTGACCCAGGGATCAAACCTGGGTCTCCTTCATTGCAGGCAGATTCTTTACCATCTGAGTCACCAGGGAAGAGCTATATAATTGAAAGAAAGTGGGAGTATTAGTCACTCAGTTGAGTATGACTCTTTGCAACCTCATGGTTTGTAGCCTGCCAGGCTCCTTTGTCCATGGGATTCCCCAGGCAAGAATATTAGAGTGTGTTGTCATTTCCTTCTCCAATACAATTCAACATATGCTTAAATAACATAGAGAATCTTTTCATACTGTCTTGGGTTTTTTTTTTTTTTTTTTTGTTTTGGGGTTCTTAGGCAAGAAGTGGTTTGCCGTTCCTTCTCTATTGGACCACATTGTGTCAGTTAGTGGAGGTGATGGAGTTCCAGAGAAGCTATTTCAAATCCAAAAGATGATGGTGTAGAAGTGCTGCCCTCAATATGTCAGCATATTTGGAAAACTCAGCAGTGTCCACAGGACTGGAAAATGTCAGTTTTCATTCCAATCCCAAAGAAGGGAAATGCCAAAGAATGTTCAAACTACAGTACAATTGCACTTATTTCACATGCTGGCAACCTAATGCTCAAAATCCTTCAAGCTAGGCTTCAGCAATACATGGACCAAGAACTTCTAGATGTACAAGCTAGATTTAGAAAAGGCAGACAAGTCAGAGATCAAATTTCCAACATTCATTGGTTAATAGAGAAAGCAAGGGAATTCCAGAAAAACATCTACTTCTGCTTCATGGACTATGCTAAAGCCTTTGACTGTGTGGTTCACAAACAAACTGTGGGACATTCTTAAAGAGATGGGAAAACCAGAGCACCTCACCAGTTAAGAGGGTAACAGGCAGGAATTCCAGGGGTCTCCAAATGGAGGAAATAGGCTGCAAGTGTCAGACCTTTTTTTATCCTTCTCTTTAGCAGCAAGAAGAAACAAACTACAAGTGTCAGATTTTTTCCCCTTCTCTATACAAAATTAAAAGGAGGTTTCTTTTAAAATTCTGTGTTGTCATGAGGACACCTGGTTGCACCTGAACTTAACTTTCTCAAACCTTGAGCTAACCAATGTGTTTGCTTTTTTTTTT
This sequence comes from Cervus canadensis, assembly GCF_019320065.1. Classification (NCBI taxonomy): domain Eukaryota; kingdom Metazoa; phylum Chordata; class Mammalia; order Artiodactyla; family Cervidae; genus Cervus; species Cervus canadensis. Next base: position 22,714,022 of record NC_057390.1, on the reverse strand, counting down.
TTTTTTTATGGAAATGTTTTTCTTAAGCTGTGTTAATGAACTATGTATTTACCTTAGACCCTATCTTTCTTCAAGTTGGTTCCACCTAACACTCAGAACTGACTTGAAAAACCAGTATGTTTTACTCATGCAAATGTTCTCTTAAGCTATTTAACAAGACTATGTATTTGCTTGGAAACCTGCCTTTCTTCAAGATTCATGTCAGTCATTTTCTGGCCAGAATGACTCACCTTGTGCCAAAGTTGTCTCAGAATACATGTTGTGGGTGGAGGAGCCTGGTGCCATTCTCTGAGTTTTGAGACATTTCCTTTCTCTAATTAGCAGCCTGCTAATAGGTATATAACTTCCTGTCAAAGACTAGCAGGGAAGCACTCTTTCTGCCCCCTTCTAAAGTCTATGTCAAAAGCTTCCTCTATCTCTTTTATACTTTAATAAAACTTTACTACACAAAAGCTCTGAGAGATCAAGCCTCGCCACTGGTCCCAGATTGAATTCCTTTTGTTTGGAGGCCAAGAATCCTGGCGTCTTTCATGGCTCAGCAATAACCTTTCACTGTCTCCTGAGAAATGTGTATGCAGGTCAAGAAGCAACAATTATAACCAGACATGTTCAAAATTGAGAAAAGAGTATGTCAAGGCTGTCTATTGTCATCTTGCTTATCTAATTTATAAGCACACTACATCATGGGATATCCTGGGCTAGATGAATCACAAGCTGGAACTAAGACTGCCAGGAGAAACCAGAAAGAAAAAAAAAAAAAGAAAGAAAGACAAATATTAACAACCTCAGATATACAGATGACACTACCCTAATGGCAGAAAGCAAAGAGAAACTAAAGAGCCTCTTGATGAGGGTGAAACAGGAGAATAAAAAAGCTTCCTTAAAACTTAACATTCAGAAAACAAAGATCATGGCAGTCAGTCTCATCACTCATGGCAAATAGATGGGGAAAAAGTGGAAACATATTTTATTTACTGATAAAACAGTGTGACAGATTTTATTTTCTTGGACTCCAAAATCACTGCAGATGGTGACTGCAGCCACGATATTAAAAGACACTTGATCCTTGGAAGGAAAGCTGACAAACCTAGACAGCACATTACAAAGCAGACATTTTTTGCCTACAAAAGTCCGTATGGTCAAAGTTATGGTTTTCCCAGTAGTCATGTATGGATGTGGGAGTTGGACCATAAAGAAGGCTGAGCACCAAAGAATTGATGCTTTTGAATTGTGGTGCTGGAGAAGATTCTTGAGAGTCCCTGGACATCAAGGAGATCAAACCAGCCAATCCTAAAAGAAATCAAACCTAAATATACATTGGAAAGACTGATTCCAAAGCTGAAACTCCAATACTTTGACCATCTGATGCAAACAGCCAACTGATTGGAAAAGACCGTGATACTGGGAAAGATTAAGGGCAGGAGAAGAAGAAGACAACAGAGGAAGAGATGGTTGGATAGCATCATTGACACAATGGACATGAGTTTAAGCAAACTCTGGGAGATAGTGAAGGACAGGGAAGTCTGGCATGCTGCAGTCCCTGGGATCATGAAGAGTTGAACCATAAAGAAAGCTGAACAATGAAGAGTTGATGCTTTTGAACTGTGGTGTTGGAAAAGACTCTTGAGAGTCCCTTGGACTACAAAGAGATCAAACCAATCAATCCCAAAGGAAATCAATCCTGAATATTCATTGGAAGGACAGATGCGCCAGTACTTTGGCCACCTGAAGCAAAGAGCCAACTCATTGGAAAAGACCCTGATGCTGGGAAAGATTGAGGGCAGGAGGAGAAGGGGGCCACAGAGGCTGAGATGGTTGGATGGCATCACCGACTCAATGGAGATGAGTCTGAGCAAACTTCAGGACATAGTAAAGGACAGAGGAGCCTGGTGTGCTACAGTTCATGGGGTTGCAAAGAGTTGGACTAGACTTAGTGACTGACAACAATAAAGAATCTTAAATGATATAGTTAAGACCTGCAGAATTCACAGGCAGTTCAAGTTCCAGCAACTCTTCATGGGCCAGGGGAAATGAGTCAAAGCAATTAGAAGGGACCTAGGATCTTTCAGAGCAGTGGCAATCAGAAGCCTCTGATGTCCATAAGTCCTTTCACATGACTCTAGTGTATGCAAATTCAAACTAAATTCTTCTATAAGTTAGACTTTGAAAGTAGTAATGCAACCACAATAATAAAAAAGTAAATAGAGCTAATTAGGTGAAGGGAATATAAGACGTCCACCTCTATTTAGTATCAGTGACAATCACACTAGGGGAAAAAAAAAAAAAAGCCTGCACATGATCAGGCACAGTATCTGACCCTTCATAGGGAACAATAACAGGCAGTATTAGCTGCCTCCCAATAGATTCACCCTTTCTTCCTTGTTAATACTTAGAATCTTGGCAGTATTCAAAGAAGCAATGTTTCCAGATAAACAGTCATTTTTACAGCCTCCCTTGCTGATATGAGTGGACATATCAGAAACACAGTCTGACTAAAGAGGCATAGTGAAAATTTTCCTCAAAAAGCCTTTACTTTCTTGAAAAGTGGGACATTCACAGCGGCTATAGCTTTTCGTATCTCCTATTTTAAAGCAAGCCCCACTTTTCCCTCCAGATAATACCCAATCGGTCCAATTCCCTTTCCCACATTTTTTCTCAAATAAATAATTTGCATTTTCTTTTCTCACTTTCTCTACTCTCACTCTATTTTAAACACATTCCAGCCAGACATTCACCCACCACTCTACTAAAACTCTGCTCACAATCACTAATGCCCTCCAGCTGTCAATACCATGATTATCTTTCAACCCTCCCATTGGCTGATCTAACAGGAGATTTTCAAACTCTTGAACAGTTCATCCTTTTTCAAACACTCCCTTAATATTCTTCTGTTAGGAAGAAAATTCTCTTCAGTTTTTCACTGCATTTTCCAGCTTCTTATTTTTGTCTCTGCACTGGATCCTCCTTATATTCCTGAATGCAATGTGCTGGCTTGCAGAGCTTGGGCCTTAGAACTCCTCTCTCTCTTCATATGGTCATTTGGATCAACTCTAATCTCAAGTCTTTAGACCACCATCAATTCACTGAAACCCTCAAAGTTTTATCTTGGTTTTCAAGACTTCAGGTTTTAACATTATCATCTGAATCTCAAGCACCAATCAAAAACTTAACAAATTCAAAACTGAACTACTAATTTTCTTTCTATATGTTCTTTCTTCATTTAAGGCAACTCCCTAGTTTCAGTTGCTCATACCAAAACCTTTAACATCATGCTTATCACTCTCTTTTACTCACACCCTATGTTTCCCAATCACCACATCCTGGCAGGTCTACAGATTATATACAGAATTTGACCATTGCTCACTACCACCGTCATTTCTCACAAGATTATTGCAATATTCTTTCATATGTTCTCCTGTTTTCACTGTTGCCTCCCTATGGTCTCCCCTCCCCAGAAAAGCTAGGGCATCATATCACAGTTTAAGTCAGGTCATATCACTTCTCTGTTCAAAACCTTCCAAATGAGTCTCTTTGGAGAAAGATAAAAGCCAAAATCTTTACATGGCCTCCACAGTCCTGTATCACCCATCAGTCTCTTGTTCTGGCTTTCTTTTCACTCTTTACTGGTTCTCCTCATCCTAGAAACACTTCAGGCAAGGTCTTGCCTCAACATTTGCAATGACTCTTCTATCAGGCATTTCCCTCAGATATTCATGAGTATTTCCCTCACTTACTCAGTTCCCTACTCAAAGGCCACCCTACCTTCCCTGACCACACCACAGAAGACAGCCATTTCTCCAATCATTTTTCCCTCCTTGTTTCCTACATACCCTGCTCCATTGCAGTGCCACCTACCACATATATATTTGAATATTTGTTTATTCTCTGTGGATTTTCAGTAAAATATAAACTTTGAGAAAACAGGCAGATACTGCATACCTAAAATAATGTTTGATACCTTGTAGGGTATCAATGAATATCTGTTTAATGGATAAACAAGGGAATCAATGAACAAATGAATAATTATGGCAAGCTTCTCTACACCCATCAAAATTATGGGCAACCCAAAACTTTAATTAACATGATAAAATACTGAAAATGCAGTAAGTTGACCCAAAAAAATAATGTTTTGAAATTTATTCCTTATAATATATAATTAGGCACACACGCTGAATATTAAAAGTGAAAGTGTTAGTCACTCAGTCATGTCTGACTCTCTGTGACCCCATGGACTATAGCCCTTCAGGCTCCTCTGTCCATGGAATTCGCTAGGCAAGAATACTGGAGTGGGTAGCCATTCCCTTCTCCAGGGGATCTTCATGACCCAGGGATCAAACCTGTGTCTCCCGCATTGCAAGCAGATTCTTTACCCTCTGAGCCACCAGGAAAGCCCCAAATAATAAAAGGACTATATAAAAATATTGACAATGATTTTTATTGTTTGGAAGTGAAATGTCTTTTACCATTATAGCCTCAAACTATTAACCTACATGTATTATTTTATATTATTTTAGAACTACAAAAATAAAAGGAATTATTTTTATTTTTTTATTTTTTTACATGTTTCAATGCCATTCTCCCATATCATCCCGCCCTTGCCCTCTCCCACAGAGTCAAAAATAAATGCCATGAAAAAAAAAAAAAAAGAGACACAGATGTAAGGATTTATTTTTAAAATAAAAGTCGTATTACCTTAACTTTTACACTTGTGTTCTTCCCTATGTTCAACATAATGCCATGCATATAGTGGGTGTGTCATCAATATGCATAAAATAAGTAACTAAAATGCTACTTTAATATAAACATTTTCAAGATCAGTTTTAATTTCCAGCAACAGCATTTCAAAAGCATTTTTATATATTCAGTCAGATTGTCATTCCATATACATTTTTTTTTATATACATTTTTAAAGCAGAAATTTTGTCAGGCAAAATTCTAAGATTATAGGAGTGATCATGACAATTAAAGCTTCACCTTACAGAACTTACTTTCTATTACAATTGAGACTTGCTAAATAAGTTCTACTGGCTTCCCTGGTGGCTCAGATGATGAAGAATCCACCTACAATGTGGGAGACCTGGGTGTGATCCCTGAGTTGGGAAGATCCTCTAGAGGAGGGCATGGCAACCCACTCCAGTATTCTTGGCTGGAGAATCCCTATGGACAGAAAAGCCTGGGAGGCTATAGGTCATGGGATCACAAAGAGTCAGACATGACTGAGTGACTAAACACAGCACAGCTCAAATAAACTCTATAAGGGCTTCTCAGGTGGCTCAGTGGTGGAATGTGCCTGCCAATGCAAGAGGCATGGGTTGGTTACCTGGATTGGTCAGGAAGATCCTCTGGAGGAGGAAATGGCAACCCACTCCAGTATTCTTGCCTGGAAAATGCCATGGACAGAGGAGCCTGGCAGGCTGCAGTCCATGGAGACACAAAGTCTAACATGGGTGAACAACTGAACAGGCCTGCACATCTCTATAAATTTGTAAAATATAAATAATAATCATGTATTAAGCATGATTCTCTCTCTGTCCTTAACAATAAAATGTTTGTTGCTGTTGTTTATCTTTCCCTTTCTTTCTGTTTGTTGGGTACTGTAACAAAATAAGGAAACTACTTGATTAAAGCCAATATGATAATCTTTTTGGAGACATGTTTTAAATGCCCATTCGAGTGTGCCTTATTGATTTATTTTCCCTTAAATATGGTGTGATAAGCTATAATCATTACTGCTGTTTGTACATTATCATCATCATATCAATTTGTGTTTAACAGCTCAGAGGTGAATCACATGAAGAATATTAAAGCCATTTACACAGAAAAATACACATTTTGGAGTACAAACAAGTTGAATATTTTAATTTTTACTATTACAAATACCAAATGTTGATAAATTTAACTATTCATTTTGGGTTATTATAAAGTGAAATCATGTGAATTCATTAGGTTATCAGATCCCAAAGCCATTTCATTACCTACTTAATTCTTTTTTCTTATTTCATGCATACCAAATGCCACCTGATTAAAATTTGCTTTTTGATGTAATTTTTCTTCAAAGTTAAATGATAAGTGTTGGTGAAGTTCCTGTGAGGATAGACTTGACAGTGATACCTTTTTTGCTAATATAGTTAAATTATCATTATGTTGCATATTTTAATGCAAAACCAATGTGCAAATAAAAGTCTTCCAGAGACATTTCTGTGATGGGTGACAACTAGATCATATTGAATATGAGGAGAAATGCCAACTGCACTCTACTGATTATGCAAATAATTAAATATTGATAAGCAATGTCATATTTCCTTAGACTATTATGAATGCTGTTTCCAAAGCATGATTTCCATAACTATGTGTTTAATTAAAATAAGAGGAAAAGCATGGTCTAAAGTATAACACATATTTGTATGGTGATAAAAAAAAAATCTTGGAAAACACTGTAGTATTTCCTAATTATATCTTTCAAATATTAGTTACCCATTGTCACCTACAATTTATTCTATCTTTCTACAGAGTAATATCTTGCTTACATTTTTGGCTATGAGTAAAAGCAGTATATACATAAAAACATGTAAATACTGACTAGCACAATACAGTAGCTTTGTCTATATTTCATGAGGTGTTTAGCAGTTGTCTGACACAAGAATGAAACTACAATAACAAACAATATTTAAAGCTTTATAATTTGCTTCAAAATAGAAAAACATTCTAGCATTATATATGATGCTAAACAGGGACATGGTATCAAATACAGATGAAAATTACATACTCTAACATATAACAGATTGCATACCTATATCTAGGAATAAACTCAATGGAGATTTTTCAGACTAGAAAATGGTTTATCATCAGACATTATATGTCATTGTTCAAAAATTTTTAATGAAATTTTATTTTCATAGGCATTTTATTCTATGTGGGCTAAGTTAAAAAGGTGTTTGTGTATGTGTTTCCCTCCCTGGATTAAAGTAAATAAATTCTGGTCTAGTTTATTTTGTCTTGAAGTACAAATAGATGAATTAAAGTTGGTCCATATTATTTACTGTACTCTATATTTCTTTGTGCACTCAGGCAAAAGAACAGAAAATTGAAACAAAAATGTGATGAAAGATCCTAATATCTCAAAATAAAAAATGAATATCTCTATCTTATCTTCACAAATTAGAGGAAAAGTGGCTGAGACTTTCAATCAGGGGACCAAAACCTATCATAATCATCTCTGTTTGTTTCCTTTTCCAACTGTTTATTCTGATATTAATTATGAATTTCAGGTTTTGAAGCAGTAATATAAAGAACATAGACTGTATAATCAGACATAAAAGGATTTGAATTTCATCTTTGCACTTAATAATTCTGTGACCTCACACAGTTTGACAGTACTTTTGTTTATTTTCTTCAAGAGTAAATGTAAAAGTTTTGCTTCATAATACTGCCAGGGTTTAATGAAATAACATATGCATGATGCTGAATACATTAGTTGTTCAAATTCTTCAATGAAAAATTTGGGGAATAGGTGAATTTTTCAGATTGCTGAGGATCACAATCGAGGGTCAGAATTTAATGCTGTGTGATTGTGTGAAATAGAAATTCTTAAAAACTTATTATAATTGCTATCAGCAGAAGGGCCTCTTATAGGTCAGACTTATTAGGAGTCTTCTACACATAACCTTTGATATTCACTCCAAGTTAGAAACTTAATAAAAGTAATTTAAAAATGAAAAATTTGAGGTTTGTAAATTTTGAGTAACTAGCCTCTACAATCAGTTGGTAAAGGATCTGCCAGCAGTACAGGAGACCTGGGTTCAATCCCTGGGTTGGGAAGATCCCCTGGAGAAGGAAATGGCAACCCACTTCAGTATCCTTGCCTGGAAAATCTCATGGACAGAGGAGCCTGGTGGGCTGCAGTCCATGGGGTCGCAAAGAGTCGGACACAACTGAGCCACTAACACACACACACACACACACACACAGCCTCCACAATAGAGTGCATGGAATATATGTCAAGTTACCCCTGATTTACAATGTGAAGTGAAAGTCGTGTCCCACTTTTTGTGACCCCACGGACTATAGAGTTCTCCAGGCCAGAATACTGGAGTGGGTAGCTGTTGCCTTCTCCAGGGTATCTTCCCAGCCCAGGACTGAACGCAGGTCTCCCACATAGCAGGCGGATTCTTTACCAGCTGAGCCACAAGAGAAGCCCAGAATACTGGAGTGGGTAGCCTATCCCTTCTCCAGCAGATCTTCCCGACTTAGGAATCAAACCTGGGTCTCCTGCATTACAGGTGGATTCTTTACCTACTGAGCTATCAGGAAAGCATTTCTATAATGTTAATATCTTATATTACCATGTTATGATTGTCAAAAGGAAGAAATCAAAATTAATATGACTATTAACTAATCTTTAGATTTTATTTGTATTTTACTAGTTTTTCATTGACATCAACGAGGGAGAAAATAGAAGAAAATTTTGTTCTCCCCTCGAGAAAAACAATAGGAACCATGGGGCAAAGAATAGATGAAACAGAACAAACAGAAAACAACTAGTGAGTTGATAAGACTTAAATCTAATTGTATCAATAACATATTAAATGGAAATGGAAATGCTGGTATACTGTATCACATCATCTGTATTTATATGCAAGACTTCTTGCATATAAGAAAGAAGACTTCTTGCATATAAATACAGACGATGTTCTTTGTATCTGTAATAATCTTAATAGTATATGTAGGGTTAAAATAGATGTAAGATTAAATGAATGGCAACAAGAAAGAAGAGGAAAAAAGGAGAAAAGAGTCATACATGACTGAAGCAACTGAATACTCATGCACAAGAAAATAGTTCTGAACAAAAGAAATAATAAACTTGACTGACATAAAACAATTCATTAGAAAAAATATACAAGCATCGTGGTAAGTTACTTTAGTCATGTCCAACTCTTTGCATTCCCATGGACCATAGCTGCCAGGCTCTTCTGTCCATGGGATTTTCTAGGCGAGAATACTGAAGTCAGTAAGCCATTCTCTTCTCTAGGGGATCATCCTGACACGGGGAAGTAAGCATCATATTTAATGGCGTCTTATGAAATTGTTCCATTGAAAATGAGAGAGAAGTATACTATTAACATTTCTATTCAGCATTCATAGAGAAGTCCTTCAGAGTGCAATAAACAAAGCAAGAACAAAAAAGTGAGAGATAAGTTAGGAGTTTGGGATCAACATATACATACTACCATATAAAAAATAGATAACCAACAGAACCTACTATATAGCACAGATAATTGTACTCAGTATTTTGTAATAATCTATAAGTGAAAAGAATCTGAAATGAAATATATATATGCATTACTGAGCTGTACATCTGAAAGTATTACAATATTACAAATCCAAAAAGAAAGAAAAAAAATAACAAAATGCTATAAGGAATGAAAAATAAGTATAACTATTAATTATCATAGATGAAATAACTGGATTTACAGAAAAAGAATCCAAAAATATCCACTGATAAATGGTTAGAATTAATGGATAATGTTTGGAATCACTGCCTATTAGCAAATATATATGTATAGACACACATGTATATATACATATAAATAATTTTTATATTCCATAGAACTCTAATAATTTCACATATGGCAAGAAATAACCAGAAAGTAAAATGTAAAGTGATACTATTTACCTGAAATATCAAATGCCAATGAATAAATAAATGTTAGATGCTTTTACAACTAGTGAGAAAATTACAAATTATTTTACAATAAACAATAAAAGACCAGAATAACTAGAAGATTATAGTTTCTTAATGAATTGGAAAACTAAATATTATAAAGATGTCAGCTTCTCCCAAATTCTTTAGTTTAATCTAATCTCAGTATTATTTTTGCAGGATTGAATTCATATATGAAAATAGGAACATTCACTATTAGTCAACCTAACCTTCAAAAGTAAGAACAACCTGAAGAAGTTTTACCAAAATATATAAAGGTATCATATTAACCATAGCAATTAATAAGCATGTACTATTGGTTTTGAAAAGATAGACAGCTAGGCCAAAAGAACTGAATAGTAAGCCCAAGACTAAGTAACCATTTGATTAGGACAATGACACCCCTGGGATGGAGTGAAGGAAGGTTTCCTTTGTGGCTTTTGTTTTGGTTTCTATAATGATGCTGGTCAATTGTATATTCATAGGCAAAAAGTTTAAAAATCATGAAAGTATGTTGTATCCTTGATATTTCATTTTATTGAAACAGGACACACTGTATAAATTTCCAAGTAAGTTATACTTGTCATAGCTCAATAATTTCATTATTTTCTAGGAGCCATCTCATACTATAGATATCTATCTGAAGAAGGATCATAATTTCTGAAGCTTAGAAAAAGAGCAGAACTGACCATGTTTTGCTAAACTTCCCATTTAAGTTTGATATTCCTTAAAGACTAACCTATAAACTATTAATCCTCTCCTCCACCTTCAGTAAAACACATTTTTCATTTCTTTTTACCCCATCAACCAGAACTCTGCGTTTACTACATATAATTTCTTAATAAAATAAGATCTTTTAAGTAATAAAATTTTCTGCAATAGACTGAGTCCTTAACACAAAACAGGAGAAAGGAAAGAAACATTGTATTTTTGTTAGGGGAAGCACACTGACTGAAACCACCTGCCCTGGCCAGGCACCATAGTAACTATTTGCATGAGTTGCTTTAAGACAGGAAGTCTTGGTAAGGAACATGGAACTAACAAGCCTCCACCAACAGGAAGAGTTTGGGAAAAGTCCAAAGGAGACACCACATGTCTGACCACCTCCCAGAATCCTTCTCACTGGCATCAATCTTGGCTGAACAAGGCTTGCACCACCAGGAAGGACTCTGAGTCAGAATGATGGCTAAAGACAACCCAGAAACTAATCCCATCACCATAAAACCCAGGACTGCGGGCCACGTGGCAGAGCGGTCTCCTGGTTCCCCTACTCTACTGCTTTCCACCCGGGTGCCCTTTCCCAATAAAATCTCTTGCTTTGTCAGCAGATGTGTCTCTTCAGACAGTTCATTTTTGAGTGTTAGACAAGAGCCCAGTTTCGGGCCCTGGAAGGGGTCCCCCTTCCTGCAACATTTTGAGAACAGTGAAGAAAGATTCCAGTTACTTAAAACTAATACATTTTTTAAAAGTAAAAAAAGAAAGAGGAAAAACATATGTTTTAACATAGATAAATACATATTTGAATATCAGATGTCTTTAGGATTTATCAAAGTTCATCTGAGTTTTTTATGTTCTCTTAAGATTTATATTAGTATCCTTAAAACTATTTTATAAACATTTATAAAATAGCATTTGTAAACATTTGCAATGTTTATAAATGATTAACTTTGTCATCATGAAAAAATTATTTGAAATAAAATAACAGCTTTTACGGTAATCAAATAGATAAATTTTTCTCCATAATCCATAAAGGTCATGTATTTCTCTTGACCTAGAGGGTACATCATGGAGGTGATTTGGAATCTTGAACCAAATAGCTGACAATCAGGGAGGTCCTAGTAATAGCTTCTGTTTGATTTGGAGAGGCACTCTTCTTTACATTACTTTACTATTTGAGGTAAAGTTCCTTTACAGAATATCCACTCTCACCATAATCATTAAAGTAAACAAAAAACCAATTTTAATTGTTGACTGTAGCACTCTCTCATCTGCAGAATTTCTGCCATAAAATTCATTTTTGAGTGAGTAAAATATTAGCTTTTCTAGTCATAAAGTACTGTGGAAAATTTGCTCAGTTTTCATCCTTCTGGTGAAGAAGTAAGCTTTGCAAAAGTTATAGACATGACTGCAGAAGTCTATGTTCGTAATCTGTCTCTACTGGTTTCTAGTTGGGAAGTCTAGTTTCAAAAACTCAGTCTCCGTGTTTGAGTAATTTGAGGCACTATACTACTGTTTCATAAGATTGAGAAAATTAAATAAAGTTATGCATGTAAAAGTAGTTCACAGAGGGTCTGGAATTTTGTAGAAGCTCCTTAAAAATCGTAATTCTTCCTTCCAAAGATTAAACTTATCATATCTATTTTAATGTTATTGCTTTTTCATGGGAAACAAAGGCTTAATCTGTACCATACACAGTCTGCCTGCAAGACTTCTATCAACGTTCAGGTCAATATAAGAATTTAAATGGGATTATATAGAGACTCATTTTATATCAAATGTGATTTACATCAACATTCATACTAAAACCTTCAAGTTTTTCACTTAAAAATTTTTCAATTTGTTTGATGTCCTGTGTTCTCTCTAAAAGGTTTAGAAACTGAAACAATACATCTACTCTGAGATTACTTATAATAAGAGGTAAACTCAAGTATATAATCCAAGGCTAACACTTACTTAAATTTACATAAGGTAAGAAGTAATTTCAGTAAATTAATGAAAAAAGATATATTTTCCTCTAAAATACTGTTTCTTTAAAAAGTAAATTTAGTTTTGTTTTTTTAACCCTTTGTTTTTTCAGATCCCAGGTTAAAGTTCATCATTGTCATTCCAAACATAGCTGGAATTCTAGCTATTCAACCTGTTTCCTGCAATGTATTTGTTTTAGAATTCACTCCATTTCATACTGAAAGCTAAGATACAATATTCAAGGCTCTAGCATTGCTTTTATATTTAAACAATAATCTCTCCTGGGCTTCTACAGTCTCTGAAAAGGGGCACTCCATTAATCATGGTGTCCTGTAATTACAGAACATGTTGGATACATGCAGGCATTATATTACATTCTGAGTGAATTGCAATAATTCATATTTAATAATTATTAAGAAAGAAATTATACTCACTACCAAGTTTTCGTACTTGATAAATACACTGGTATGTTGGAAATATTATTTATAATGTCTTTCTCAAATTTAAGAAGAGACTTAAATATTTTAAGAGAATACATCCTCATTCAAAACAGGAGCAGTGTGATCTGTTAGAAAGAACAAGACTTTAGATCAAACAGATTTGCATTCAAATTCTGACTCTTCCAGAAACCAGCTCTGTGACCATGAGTAAGGAACACACCCCATTTGCCTCAGAATTTTTTTCATTTCAATGTTGTCTTGAAGAATTCTTCAGAGGATTAGAGATAATTTACACAGTCATTCCTCATTAAATATGGATTCTCTACCTATGAATTTGCTTAGGGACTAAAATTTGTTTGCAACCCCAGAATCACTACCTGTGGCATTTCTGTGATCATGCACAGATGAACAGAAAGCAACAATAAATTTAAATTCTCCAATGTGTACCTTTCCAACTGAGTTTGAAAAAGGCTGTGATTTACCCTCTTGTCTCCTCTCTTTTGCATAATGAGTATAGTCTGTTTAGTCTTACAATTTTTGGCATTTTTGTATTTTTTTTGGTGGTGATTTTGCTGTTTACAATGTCCCTAAATGGTAAGCATGCTATTTAGTATTTGCAAATCAAGAAAGCTGTGTCTTAAAAAAAAAAAAACAACATGTGTTAAATGAGCTTCATTCAGACATGAGTTACAGTGATATTGGCTGTGAGTTCAATATTAATGAATCAATAATACATATTAAGTAAGGTGTCTTTAAACAGAAATACACATGAAGCAAGACTATGTACTGATTGATTGACTAAAAATGGTTTTAATATTAATGGCTAACAAGGAACCTAACTTCTATCTCCCATAGGAGCAATGCTTCCATATATATTAATTCAATATTCACTGTGACTTTATAAATATTTACTAATAATGAAAATTGACTGTGTGTATACACAAGTTTAGGGCTTCCCAGGTGGTGCATTTTTAAAGAATCCGCCTACCAATGCAGGAGACACACGAGACGAAGAATAGATCCTTGAGTCAGGATGATCCCCTGGAGTAGGAAATCACAACCCACTCCAGTATTCTTGCCTGGAATATTTCTGGACAAAAGAGCCTGGCAGGTCGCTACAGTCCAGGGGCTCCCAAAAAGTCAGACATGACTGGGCAACTGACTATACACACACACACACACACACACACACACATTTAGTACTTACACACTACAGTGAGAAAACGAAAAGCAAGTCCTGACCTCTAGGGCACTCACACTAGGTACTGGCATCTTCCTACTGAGCATAAACCATTACACAGAACAGTCACGTGAGACAGGGTTACTCTGGGAGCATGATGGATCTCACCTCTCACAGTTAATATGAATGACAGCTGCTTCTTTCCCTGTTTGCTTATTCAGTTCAGTTCAGTCGCTCATTCATGTCCGACTATTTGCGACCCCATGAATTGCAGCACGCCAGGCCTCCCTGTCCATCACCAACTCCAGGAGTTTACTCAGACTCATGCCCATCGAGTCAGTGATGCCATCCAGCCATTTCATCCTCTGTCGTCCCCTCCTCCTCCTGCCCTCAATCCCTTCCAGCATCAGGGTCTTTTCCAATGAGTCAACTCTTCGCATGAGGTGGCCAAAGTATTGGAGTTTCAGCTTCAGCATCAGTCCTTCCAATGAATACTCAGGACTGATCTCATTTAGGATGGACTGGTTGGATCTCCTTGCAGTCCAAGGGACTCTCAAGAATCTTCTCCAACACCACAGTTCAAAAGCATCAATTTTTTGGCGCTCAGCTTTCTTCACAGTCCAACTCTCACATCCATACATGACCACTGGGAAAACCATAGCCTTGACTAGATGGACCTTTGTTGGCAAAGTAATGTCTCTGCTTTTTAATATGCTATATAGGTTGGTCATAACTTTCCTTTCAAGAAGTAAGCGTCTTTTAATTTCATGGCTGCAATCACCATCTACAGTGATTTTGGAGCCCCCAAAAATAAAGTCTGACACTGTTTCCACTGTCTCCCCATCTTTTCCCATGAGGTGATGGGACCAGATGCCATGATCTTAGTTTTTTAATGTTAAGCTTTAAGCCAACTTTTTCACTCTCCTCTTTCACTTTCATCAAGAGGCTTTTTAGTTCCTGTTCACTCTCTGCCATAAGGGTGGTGTCATCTGCATATCTGAGGTTATTGATATTTCTCCCAGCAATCTTGATTCCAGCTTGTGCTTCCTCCAGCCCAGCGTTTCTCATGATGTACTCTGCATAGAAGTTAAATAAGCAGGGTGAAAATACACAGCCTTGACGTACTCCTTATCCTATTTGGAACCAGTCTGTTGTTCCATGTCCAGTTCTAACTGTTGCTTTTGACCTGCATACAGGTTTCTCAAGAGGCAGGTCAGATGGTCTGGTATTCCCATCTCTTTCAGAATTTTCCACAGTTTATTGTGATCCACACAGTCGAAGGGTTTGGCATAGTCAATAAAGCAGAAATAGATGTTTTTCTGGAACTCTCTTGCTTTTTTGATTATCCAGCGGATATTGGCAATTTGATCTCTGGTTCCTCTGCCTTTTCTAAAACCAGTTTGAACATCTGGAAGTTTGCTTATTAGCTCCCTCTAATCACCCCTCTATACAGATAAGATCTATTGAGATAACTAAATATAGAACTGTTAGGGGAAGCACACTGACTGAAACCACCCACCCTGGCCAGGCACCATAATAACCATTTGCATGAGTTGTTTTAGACAGGAGGTCCTGGTAAGGAATACGGAACTAATAAGCCTCCACCAACCGGAAGAGTTTGGGAAAGGTCAAAAGGAGACACCACAAGTCCGACCACCTCCCAGCATCCTTCTGTCTGGCATTCATCTTGGCTGAACAAGGCTTCCACCACCAGGACGGACTCTTGAGTTAGAATGATTGGCTAAAGACAACCCGGAAACTAATCCCATCACTATAAAATCTGCAAGCCACATGGAGGAGCTTTTCTTCTGGTTCCCTTACTCTACTGCTCTCTACCTGCATGCCCTTTCCCAATAAAATCTCTTGCTTTGTCAGCAGATGTGTGTCCTCGGACAATTCATTTCTGAGTGTTAGACAAGAGCCCAGTTTTGGGCCCTGGAAGGGTACCCTTTCCTGCAACAGAAGCACCAGGGTCCGTCAGGAGGCAGAAGGAACAGAGGTAAATAGGGCAAGAGCTTCTGTTGTAGCTTCCATGAGAAAGAAAGGGCAAACCAGGGGAAACAGCCTGTAAATAAGTGACTCAACAGCTATTGACTAGATTGAATAATTTCAGTGGGTTTTGGGATGTGGCAACTATCTCTAGTTGTCTGGTACTTGGTCCTAGGATGATTAGGACAGAGGAATAGTGACCTAGGATGTAAGGGTTTAAGAGAGATGGTTAGGGATATGGGCTCTAGTTTGGTTGATTTGCATATAAAAAGTATGAACCATTCTGTTTGCTAGAATTTTGTTAAGGATTTTTGCATCTATGTTCATCAGTGATATTGGCCTGTAGTTTTCCTTTTTTGTGGCATCTTTGTCTGGTTTTGGAATTAGGGTGATGGTGGCCTCATAGAATGAGTTTGGAAGCTTACCTTCATCTGCAATTTTCTGGAATAGTTTGAGTAAGATAGGTGTTAGCTCTTCTCTAAATTTTTGGTAGAATTCAGCTGTGAAGCCATCTGGTCCTGGGCTTTTGTTTGCTGGAAGATTTTTGATTACAGTTTCGATTTCCTTGCTTGTGATGGGTCTGTTAAGATCTTCTATTTCTTCCTGGTTCAGTTTTGGAAAGTTATACTTTTCTAAGAATTTGTCCATTTCATCCAAGTTGTCCATTTTATTGGCATAGAGCTGCTGGTAGTAGTCTCTTATGATCCTTTGTATTTCAGTGTTGTCTGTTGTGATCTCTCCATTTTCATTTCTAATTTTGTTAATTTGGTTCTTCTCTCTTTGTTTCTTAATGAGTCTTGCTAATGGTTTGTCAATTTTGTTTATTTTTTCAAAAAACCAGCTTTTAGCTTTGTTGATTTTTGCTATGGTCTCTTTAGTTTCTTTTGCATTTATTTCTGCCCTGATTTTTAAGATTTCTTTCCTTCTGCTAACCCTGGGGTTCTTCATTTCTTCCTTCTCTAATTGCTTTAGGTGTAGAGTTAGGTTATTTATTTGGTTTTTTTCTTGTTTCTTGATGTAAGCCTGTAATGCTATGAACCTTCCCCTTAGCACTGCTTTTACAGTGTCCCATAGGTTTTGGGTTGTTGTGTTTTCATTTTCATTCATTTCTATACATATTTTGATTTCTTTTTTGATTTCTTCTATGATTTGTTGGTTATTCAGAAGCGTGTTATTTAGCCTCCATGGCCAAAGAACTAAACAGACATTTCTCCAAAGAAGACATACAGATGGCTAACAAACACATGAAAAGATGCTCAACATCACTCATTATCAGAGAAATGCAAATCAAAACCACAATGAGGTACCATTACACGCCAGTCAGGATGGCTGCTATCCAAAAAGTCTACAAGCAATAAATGCTGGAGAGGGTGTGGAGAAAAGGGAACCCTCTTACACTGTTGGTGGGAATGCAAACTAGTACAGCCGCTATGGAAAACAGTGTGGAGATTTCTTAAAAAACTGGAAATAGAACTGCCATATGACCCAGCAATCCCACTTCTGGGCATACACACTGAGGAAACCAGATCTGAAAGAGACACGTGCACCCCAATGTTCATCGCAGCACTGTTTATAATAGCCAGGACATGGAAGCAACCTAGATGCCCATCAGCAGATGAATGGATAAGGAAGCTGTGGTACATATACACCATGGAATATTACTCAGCCATTAAAAAGAATTCATTTGAACCAGTCCTAATGAGATGGATGAAGCTGGAGCCCCTTATACAGAGTGAAGTAAGCCAGAAAGATAAAGAACATTACAGCATACTAACACATATATATGGAATTTAGAAAGATGGTAACGATAACCCTATATGCAAAACAGAAAAAGAGACACAGAAATACAGAACAGACTTTTGAACTCTGTGGGAGAATGTGAGGGTGGGATATTTCAAAAGAACAGCATGTATACTATCTATGGTGAAACAGATCACCAGCCCAGGTGGGATGCATGAGAGAAGTGCTCAGGCCTGGTGCACTGGGAAGACCCAGAGGAATCGGGTGGAGAGGGAGGTGGGAGCGGGGACTGGGATGGGGAATATGTGTAAATCCATGGCTGATTCATATCAATGTATGACAAAACCCACTGAAATGTTGTGAAGTGATTGGCCTCCAACTAATAAAATAAATAAATAAATAAAATAAAATAAAATTAAAAAAAAAAAAGACAAATACAAAAAAAAAAAAAGTATGAACCAGCTCTTTGATAGAAATTAGCTAGCCCTGGGAGAAGAAGTCTTTCTGGGGTCACCAAGGTTTCAAGATATAAGAGCATCGGAAATTACAAACCATGGATAATCACTAAGGTTTCTACATTTTAACTCTTGATCAATCAGTTCAGTCACTCAGTCATGTCTGACTTTGCAACCCCATGGACTGCAGCATGCCAGGCTTCCTTGTCCATCATAAACTCAAGAGTTTGATCAAACTCATGTCCATCGAGTTGGTGATGCCATCCGACCATCTCATCCTCTGTTGTCCCCTTCTCCTCCTGCCTTCAATCTTTCCCAGCATCAGGGTCTTTTCCAATGAGTCAGTTCTTTGCATCAGGTGGCCAAAGCATTGAAGTTTCAACTTCAGCATCAGGCCTTCCAATGAATATTCAGGACTGATTTCCTAGTACTATAAAAATAAAGTGAAACACAGTTGCAACAACACAATTAACTGTCTATGAGGCAATTACCCTCTGTGTATTTTTTTTTTCCCCCAGTCTATCTGGGATAGCTAGCAAGGGGCAGCCTTACCAGTATATATATAAAATCAACCAAAGCACTTCAACCCAATACTTATGTTTTATTGTCCACGCCCTGTGGCCAAGGACCATAGGAACAGACATATAGTTGAATGAGATGGGCTTATTTCTCATTGCAGCAAGGGAGACGCCTGGCATGGGCAACTGTGGGGTGTCTCAGAGGGTGTTAGAAGGATTTGATCATGGGTTGGTTAGGTGTTTCTAAAGAGAGCCCAAAACAATGGAAGTGTTGTCTGGATTGGGTGTTGTCTTGAGATTGAGGGCAGTTCTGTTGCAGGAAAGGGGACCCCTTCCAGGGCCCGAAACTAGGCTCTTGTCTAACACTCAGAAATGAATTGTCTGAGGACACACACCTGCTGACAAAGCAAGAGATTTTATTGGGAAAGGGCACCCGGGTGGAGAGCAGGAGGGTAAGGGAACCAGGAGAACAGCTCCTCCACGTGGCTCACAGTCTTGGGTTTTATGGTGATGGGATTAGTTTCCAGGTTGTCTTTAGCCAATCATTCTAACTCAAGAGTCCTTCCTGGTGGTGCAAGCCTTGTTCAGCCAAGATGAATGCCAGACAGAAGGATTCTGGGAGGTCGTCGGACTTGTGGTGTCTCCTTTTGACCTTTCCCAAACTCTTCCGGTTGGTGGAGGCTTATTAGTTCCGTGTTCCTTACCAGGACCTCCTGTCATAAAACAACTCATGCAAATGGTTATTATGGTGCCTGGCCAGGCCTCCAGGTACCAGTGGTTTCAATCAATGTGCTTCCCCTAACACTTCCTTGTGTGGCCCCCATGGTGTGGCATGCTCTCATCTGTTGGGATCTGTAAGTATAACAAATCCCTTTTTTAATGGCAGCCATCTCCTGATCTGTTGGCCTTGTTATGCCTAAATACTAATAAAAGCTACATTTTAAAACAACTTGTCTTTGTCATAATGGAATTTAGAGTGTAACATTGGAGACTGGATAACTCATACAACAAAACATAAAGGAAACTACCAAACACAATATGTAACTAGCACAAATCTATGCAAAGCCAAGTGCAAAGGCATTGTTGGCAGCAAATATGCAAAGGCTCTATGGCAGACTAAAGACAGCAATGCTTGTAGGAATGTGGTGAGCTTGTTGGATGAGATAAAGATGAGAGTCTTTGGGAAGAGAGTGACAGTGAATGAAGCAGTGAATTTGGAAGTAGGTGATTCCCCTAAAAAAATTACTTGCCTGAAGTACAGCATTCTAATTTTCAAGGTTTAAGATTATGTTTAAAAGGAGTTGATAGAGTAATAGATTTAAATATGTGAATGATGCTCACTCTGAAAGTATCTTTCTGACATTTTTTTCAAAGGCACAATGGAATTCACACTGTTATTTTTCTTTTTAGAGGGAATATCCTACGGAATATATGATGATTATGGACATAAACTGCTGTACCCAGGCAATGTCACTTTGAAGAAGGGGGCAAATTATTGATATTTCACAACTGGGGTTCTAAGAACACCAAAAGAAAAGGCAGTTGTGAAAGCAGAAATAGTCCACAGACCAGGGCTCTTATAAAGTTGGGATAATTACTAAAATCAATTTTGGCCCACAAAGAACATAAAAGCTTAACACACACTGTTAAACTGCATTTTGATCACCTGTGGTTTACCACACTTTATATATATATATATATATATATATATATATATATATATATAATGCTAAGATTTTGTAAAGACCAAGTGAAATTTCTAACAGATCATTAATGAAAAGCACTTATGGCAACAATGGGAACACCAACCTACCACAACTCTTAAAAATCTACACTTTATGTAACTTGGAAATTCATAAAGTGGAATGAAAACCACCAAATCAATTCTAACAAATGACATTTAAATAACAGGTCTATGGAAGTACTTTTAAAAGTTTTTAACACATATATATGACTCAATTTATTTATGATGTGATTAATACTACTTGGATTGAAAAGTCGTTTGTATATGAACAATCCCATGAATATTTGGTAATTATTCATTCATTACCACACCCACCACCTGATCCGTACATAATTCATGAATCCTGTAATTGATTTTTCAGGATTGGAAATCATTATAGTCATAAGTTCTATGGTACAAATGACTGCCTAGGCCTGGAGAAGGAGGGATCCACAGTGTTCTGGCTTCATGCCCAGTGAATAGCAAAGCACATCCATGTGCTACCACTTCCTGGGAGAAGAAACAAATGCCTAAACCAAAGGAATGGTGTTGATAATGGTTTCAAGATTATTTAGACTGTAGGAAATTCAGACAGACAAACTCAGCACAACTCTTCTGAGATCGTGTGACTCTATCCCATAGTATGTTCTTTAAGTTTATTGCCAGAAAGCATCAGAAGTGATAGTGAAACTCATCTTTTGTTCCTCAATATAATTCACATTTATCTGTTTAAGGATTGCTAAGTTGTTTTTGTTTGTTTGTTTGTTTTTTTTACAAGGAAAGCCTAGTTTTGATTATATTATTGCAACTTTTTAAAAGAAAAACTGAACAAAAATTATTGAATATTTTGGATCTTTCATTTTGGTCACTGGTATAAGTATACTGCCTATATCTTAAAGACTTATGCAAACTAGATCAAAACACATAAAAAAACAAGACAGGAATACAGCAGGTACTCAAAATTAGGATCACTCTTCAAAGAACTAATTCCAAAACAAATTGGGATCTTTAGAAGAAATGGCTTGAAGGCAATCTTTGATCTTTTGATCTCATTTCAAAACTAAGAAATGAGGGGTTTATTTTTGTCACCATCCAATTCCCTCTTTTGAACCATTTTATTTTTGTGTGGTGGCTTACTGCTTGTCATCATTCTTGATTAATATCTCTTCTAAGGAAAATTTCATAATTTATTTACATGACACTGTCTCATTAATTAGATTACCTCTGCCAAATAGTTACAGACTTTAAAAGATTAACTATATAATGGAGACTTCAGCTAGTAGATGCCTGTTTTTGATCCAGTGTGTATATGTGTGGATGGGTGGGGGCTGGGGAGAAGGAGGGAGCTCAGAGGTTGATTTGCTAAATTTACACATCATGGATTACAACCTGGAAAACTTTACTTTCTGAAGGAAAGATTTGTGTTCTCTTTTAAGGTAAATTACATGAGTGATTGTATTCAGCATATTTTCTAGGGATAGATTACAATGCAAAATATTTTTGAGTAGGTTATTACTTTACAGAACTTTTAAATGGTTTCCTATCCAAAAAGTGACACATGCTGTGCTGTGCATAGTCACTCAGTCCTGTCTTTGTGACCCCATGGACTGTAGCCCGCCAGGCTCCTCTGTCCATGGAAGTTCTCCAGGCAAGAATACTAGAGTGGGTTGCCATGCCCTCCTTCAGGGGATCTTCCCAACCCAGGGATTGAACCCAGGTCTCCTGTATTGCAGGTGGATTCTTTACCATCTGAGCCACCGGGGAAGAGGAGGTGATATATTAAACTGTACAAAGCCTATAATCTTGTAAGATTTTAAGAAAAAAAGTTTTGTATTGAGAAATGGAATATTGCCCACCGTATCAATTCACAAAGGATGTCGTCGTCATCATTGCAGCTATATCCAATGGTAAGCTGCGTTAGAAAATTCAGGAAGGAAACAAAGAACACTTGCCATCTAGCAGCCATCAGACTGCAGCCACCCCTGATGGTGAGCCCTGCGGAAACTCAGGATGTGAAAACACAGAGTACTAGACCTAGAGACCTGAGATACACATCAAAGGCATAATTTCAGCAAGCCCAGACTCTTGCATCTTCCCATACACAGAAAAGCACTAAGTTCCTGAACTTGAGATTTCTAGTTTTCCACAGTAATCTTTTGCTCCTACTCCCTGCCCTTTGTTACAAAACTCCAATATATCCCAGCCTCCCTCCCACCTCCTCCTCTCAAGATTACTTGAAATGCTGTCTCCTAGTCTGAAGTCCTAAACACTTCTGCTGAATAAAATATAATTCTCAACTTTTAGGCTGTGGATATTTTTTAGTCAAAAGGATTGTCCTAGACACTTAATTTTATTCACTTGCTTTTACCATTTCCAGGAATATATGCTTTTTGCTCAGTGCTGACCAAATGTATTAAAAAGAAAAGCAAAGGTGTAAGTTTGGAGCCTTAATATTTAAAGTCTAACTTACCAGTAATTGGATACAGAAACACAAGTGAACTTTTTCTCCCCCCTAATCTTTCTGGGTTTAAAAAATATATATTACCTGTAAAATTAAAATTAAAGTGTTTTTTTTTTCTTCCTCTTAGAAAACTGGTACAAGCATACCTAGAGGTCTTCTTGAATTAACAAGTAGAGAGCGGTGATTGGACAACTGATTTGGGGTGCTAAATGATAATGATACTGAAGAGCAGCAATATGTCATCTCAAAGTTTGACTGTCGGAGTTCAGAATATGTTGCCCCAAAACATTCCACTTTGGTATATTGATTAATTTGAGCTGTAGATTCTTGAAAAACAATAGATGCTAGAAAACAGAAAGAAGCTTTCTCTGAACTTCTCTTAAAAACAGACTCTCCAAAAGGAACTCAGTTGTCATAGATCTTTTCCCTGAGAGATTCATCAACCAGGAAATGTTGACTCTTTTCAAAGCAGAGGAGATTAGAAACAAATACCCCACTCAGACAAACTTGTCACAAACTGTTGATGGGGAGCAGATTTTGTCACCCCAAAATATTCTTCTTTAGCACAATGATTATTTTAGGCTCATTATTTTGTTTAAACAGGAGACACAGGAGAGGTTCTGAAAACCAAGTAGAAGTTAACACATTGAAAGAGGTATTTATGTTTATAAGGGACATCTCTATTTATGAGAGTATCCCCCTCCCTGAATGAGAAGGGTGAAAATGAAAGTCTCTCAGTTGTGTCTGACTCTTTGCGACCCAATGGACTCATCTCCAGCACAGAATACTGGAGTGGGTAGCCGTTCCCTTTCCCAGTTGATCTTCCCAACCCAGGGATCCAACTCAGGTCTCCTGCATTGCAGGCAGACTTGGTGGTGGTGGTGGTGTTGGTTTATAGGTAGGAAGTGGATTTATTCAGATACAGGGAGAAGTGCACTCCACAGACCGAGTGTGGGTCGTTGCAGAAGGCAAGTGTGGCCACACGTGGAGTTTTCACTAGCTGAGCCACCGGGGAAGTCCAGGAATAAGGAAGAGGGGGATGACCAAATCTCTAAAACCTATCAATGGAGAAAGCACTAACAAATCTGCATAACAACTATATCCTTCTGTACTATGTTTTCCTGGTAACCTCCCATAACTGGCTCCCCAACCTACAATATCTTTCTTTTGTCTTGGGCTAAAGATGGCAGCTAAGGTAATGGCCTGGTTCATTTTGGAGAGTTACTCAATTTTCCTGCATAGCTTCCGCATATTAGAAGGGATACACATTATCAAGCTTTTCTTTGTTTTTCTCCTATTAATATGGCAGTTATTTTATTATAGTAGTGTCTCAGTCAAGAACCTAAAAAGGTAGAGGGAAAAATATTTTTTCTTTCCCATACTATCACACCTCCCATTTGTTCTTCTATGGGCCCATTCATCCTCCCTAAAAACCATTTACTATCCTTAGAGACCTACATTTTCTCTCCTCATTCCATATTATGAAAATACTTAAATCTGAATTCCAAGACACTTCAGAAGTGACTCATTTTTCCTTGGGTTTCTCCCATGTATACATGAGGTAAACATGTTAATAAACTTCTGTTTATTTCTTCTCTTGTTAATATGTCTTTATTACAGGGGTCTCAGCTGAGAACTCCGGTGAATAGAGGGAAAATTACTTTATCTCCTATTTAGTATAATAATACCTATATCTCTTTTTTTACTCAGTGCAGTTTCTAGCATCCATAAAAGAGTTTCATATGCTTATATGTTTAGATTATGGCTTATACTCCATATAGTCTGAAGATTTCCTCCCTAGAAAACATCATATGCCATTGATTCAAAATAATTTCACATGGAAAAAGTTACATTTGTGAGAATGTTAATTTGAGTAGATGCACCTGGAGGCTTAAAAAGAAGCATATTATAAAATTAAAAAAATAACCTTACTTGAAGCTATATGTGCAGAATGTATATTGTTGATTATTTTATATAGTTATTGGTACTATTCTGAAATGATTACTCTTCAGAGTTTTAATTCCTACCTTCCTCTGATGGCATGCTGGAACTGATTACACAAATATAAAATTTAATCTTCTTCCAAGTCATGTGTTTTACTAGTGCAATTTAACTTTGGGCTATTACATTTAAAATTAAAGGATTTCAACTGAAGGGAAACAGATTTAGACTGTATGAATTCAACGACTTTTCATTTCCTTAAGCAGCATCTAATCAAATCAATGTATGAAACCTAAATACTCTGCATTTCCCCACCATTTCTCTTCTCTCTCTTCCACTGAAACACGGCCCCTACATAATGATGATTTTGGACCAGTTCCCCACAGACTGCTGCTAACAATACCTCACAGTTCCTTTGTTGAATTGCCTTTAAGTTTAAAATAGATGGTTTAAAATTAGTGCAGATCTTTGCTGAACTTTCTCCTTAAGAAGAAAATGTATATGAGAGAAAACATTTATGAAAGAGACCTGTAATGAAGTGTTGCTATCTAAAATACATAAAGAACTTTTAAAACTCAACAATAAGAATATAATCAACTTGATTAAAAATATGCCAAAAACCTTAGTAAATACCCTACCAAAGAGAATATATAGGTGGCAAGTAAGTACATGGAGAGAAGCTCCACATCATTTGTTATCAAGGAAATGCAAATTAAAACAATAATGAGACCACTATGAGCCATTTAGAATGAACAAAATTTAAGACACCAACGACATCAAATGCTGATGAGGAAATAGAGCAACAGGAACTCTCATTCATTGCTGGTGGGAATGCAAAATGATACAGCCACACTGGAATACAGTTTGGCAGTTTCTTGAGAACCTAAACATACTCTTACCATGCCATCAAGTGATTCAATCCTTGGCGTTTACCTAAAGAAGCAAATTAGTTGAAAACTTATGTCTATACAAACACCTGCACATGGATATTTATAGTAGCTTTAGTTATAATTGTCCAAACTTGGAAGCAACCAAGATATCCTCCAGGATGTGAATGGCTAAAGTACAGCATATCCAGAGGAATATTTAGCAACAAAAAGAAACACACTACCAAGCAACCTAAATACCTGGGAGAAATTTAAATGCATATTACTAAGTAAAAGAAGTCAGTCTGAAAAGGCTACATACTGTTTAATTCCAGTTATATGACATTCTAGAAAAGGCAAAGCTATGGAGACACTAAAAGGATCAATGGTTGCCAGGAGTTACGGAGAAGGAAGAAATGAATAGGTGGGACAGAGGATTTTTTATTATTATTATTATTTTTTTTTCCAGTGGGTTTTGTCATACATTGATATGAATCAGCCATGGATTTACACATATTCCCAATCCCGATCCCCCCTCCCACCTCCCTCTCCACCCGATTCCTCTGGGTCTTCCCAGTGCACCAGGCCTGAGCACTTCTCTCATGCATCCCACCTGGGCTGGTGATCTGTTTCACCATAGATAGTATACATGCTGTTCTTTTGAAATATCCCACCCTCACATTCTCCCACAAAGTTCAAAAGTCTGTTCTATACATCTGTGTCTCTTTTTCTGTTTTGCATATAGGGTTATCGTTACCATCTTTCTAAATTCCATATATATGTGTTAGTATGCTGTAATGTTCTTTATCTTTCTGGCTTACTTCACTCTGTATAAGGGGCTCCAGTTTCATCCATCTCATTAGGACTGGTTCAAATGAATTCTTTTTAATGGCTGAGTAATATTCCATGGTGTATATGTACCACAGCTTCCTTATCCATTCATCTGCTGATGGGCATCTAGGTTGCTTCCATGTCCTGGCTATTATAAACAGTGCTGCGATGAACATTGGGGTGCACGTGTCTCTTTCAGATCTGGTTTCCTCAGTGTGTATGCCCAGAAGTGGGATTGCTGGGTCATATGGCAGTTCTATTTCCAGTTTTTTAAGAAGTCTCCACACTGTTCTCCATAGCGGCTGTACTAGTTTGCATTCCCACCAACAGTGTAAGAGGGTTCCCTTTTCTCCACACCCTCTCCAGCATTTATTGCTTGTAGACTTTTGGGTAGCAGCCATCCTGACTGGCGTGTAATGGTACCTCATTGTGGTTTTGATTTGCATTTCTCTGATAATGAGTGATGTTGAGCATCTTTTCATGTGTTTGTTAGCCATCTGTATGTCTTCTTTGGAGAAATGTCTGTTTAGTTCTTTGGCCCATTTTTTGATTGGGTCATTTATTTTTCTGGAATTGAGCTGCAGGAGTTGCTTGTATATTTTTGAGATTAATCCTTTGTCTGTTTCTTCATTTGCTATTATTTTCTCCCAATCTGAGGGCTGTCTTTTCACCTTACTTATAGTTTCCTTTGTAGTGCAAAAGCTTTTAAGTTTCATTAGGTCCCATTTGTTTAGTTTTGCTTTTATTTCCAATATTCTGGGAGGTGGGTCATAGAGGATCTTGCTGTGATTTATGTCGGAGAGTGTTTTGCCTATGTTCTCCTCTAGGAGTTTTATAGTTTCTGGTCTTACATTTAGATCTTTAATCCATTTTGAGTTTATTTTTGTGTATGGTGTTAGAAAGTGTTCTAGTTTCATTCTTTTACAAGTGGTTGACCAGTTTTCCCAGCACCACTTGTTAAAGAGGTTGTCTTTTTTCCATTGTATATCCTTGCCTCCTTTGTCAAAGATAAGGTGTCCATAGGTTCGTGGATTTATCTCTGGGCTTTCTATTCTGTTCCATTGATCTATATTTCTGTCTTTGTGCCAGTACCATACTGTCTTGATGACTGTGGCTTTGTAGTAGAGTGTGAAGTCAGGCAGGTTGATTCCTCCAGTTCCATTCTTCTTTCTCAAGATTACTTTGGCTATTCGAGGTTTTTTGTATTTCCATACAAATTGTGAAATTATTTGTTCTAGTTCTGTGAAAAATACCGTTGGTAGCTTGATAGGGATTGCATTGAATCTATAGATTGCTTTGGGTAGAATAGCCATTTTGACAATATTGATTCTTCCAATCCATGAACACGGTATGTTTCTCCATCTGTTTGTGTCCTCTTTGATTTCTTTCATCAGTGTTTTATAGTTTTCTATATATAGGTCCTTTGTTTCTTTAGGTAGATATACTCCTAAGTATTTTATTCTTTTTGTTGCAATGGTGAATGGTATTGTTTCCTTAATTTCTCTTTCTGTTTTTTCATTGTTAGTATATAGGAATGCAAGGGATTTCTGTGTGTTAATTTTATATCCTGCAACTTTACTATATTCATTGATTAGCTCTAG
Source organism: Cervus canadensis (assembly GCF_019320065.1). Lineage (NCBI taxonomy): Eukaryota > Metazoa > Chordata > Mammalia > Artiodactyla > Cervidae > Cervus > Cervus canadensis. Next base: position 22,685,892 of record NC_057390.1, on the reverse strand, counting down.
TAATTTTCTGGTAGAGTCTTTAGGGTTTTCTATGTAGAGGATCATGTCATCTGCAAACAGTGAGAGTTTCACTTCTTCTTTTCCTATCTGGATTCCTTTTACTTCTTTTTCTGCTCTGATTGCTGTGGCCAAAACTTCCAACACTATGTTGAATAGTGGTGGTGAGAGTGGGCACCCTTGTCTTGTTCCTGATTTCAGGGGAAATGCTTTCAATTTTTCACCATTGAGGGTGATGCTTGCTGTGGTTTGTCATATATAGCTTTTATTATGTTGAGGTATGTTCCTTCTATTCCTGCTTTTTGGAGAGTTTTAATCATAAATTAGTGTTGAATTTTGTCAAAGGCTTTCTCTGCATCTATTGAGATAATCATATGGTTTTTATCTTTCAATTTGTTAATGTGGGGATAGAGGATTTTTATGATGGTGAAATTATTGTGTGGTACAATTATGGGGAATACATGTTCTTATACTTTTTTTTTCCCACACCTATAGAATATACCATGCAATGAATGTAAAGTATGGACTTTGTGTGATAATGATATGTCAGTTAGGTAAACAGCTGTAATAAATGTACCACTATGATCAGGATGTTGATAATGGGAGAAGATGTGTGTGTGTGTGTGGGACAGTGAATGTATGAAAAATCTCTGTATTTTCATCTCAATTTTTCTGTGAATCTAAAACTCTTCTACAAATCAAAGTCTATTTAAAAATATATTTATGAATATATTTATATAGGAATATACATTTATCTTCAGGAACTTCTGTCTGTGATGTGCTGGCAAATGTTTAACAAGCTGAAAGTAAAACAAAGCGAAAAAAAAAAAATCACTGATTTGTACTATCTGCTGATGTGGGGAGGAAGGTGTTTTTCTCTACCCTCTGTGTTTCTTCTGGATAGTTTAAGAATCAAATTGACATGAAACAGATTAAAAGGAAATTTTAAAAAAAACATACAAAAGTTTAATAACATGAGAGAAACCCATAAAAACTGAGAAACTTGCCAAAATACCCCAAATCCTTACTTTAAATACCATTTTCAGCTAAGACAAAAGAAGATGTTGGAGACAGTAGTTTTGAACTCAAAAGGGGAGGAAGGTAATTGACATGGAGATGGAAAAACAAATGTTGGGTAAACAAATGTTTGCCGAGCTCTGCAGAGACAATGGGACTTAGTGTGGACTCTGATCTCTAGGTTCTGTCTAGTTACCCCCACCAAACCTAGCCCAACTTCTTTGCAGAGATCCCTAGTGATAGCTCTATTACAGAGACAGGCCCTCTATTTAAATTCTTCAGGCAGCTCCGTGTTAGTCGCTCAGTTGTGCCCAACTCTGCAACACCATAGACTGCAGCACACCAGGCTTCTTTGTCCATAGAGATTTCCCAGGCAAGAATACTGGAGTGGGTTGCCATTTCCTTCTCCAGGGGATTTCCTGATCCAAGGATCAAACCCAGGCCTCCTGCATTGCAGGCAGATTCTTTACCATCTGAGACACCAGGGAAGCTGAGGCAGCTAAGGTGGAGATTAAAAAGGAAGAATTCCTGAGTGTTCCATTTCTTAAAAATTATGAGCTTAAATTAATCCTCATGCCAGATACACATTTTGGAGTGGCAAATTTTGCTCCCTTCACTGATTTCCATGGTGTAAATAATTCTGCCTTGGCCAGTTCCTAGATATCAACGTGATGTCACTGAAGGATAAGCTGGGAAGATGTACATGGTAACACATCGTATTACAGTACAGTGGATCTTTGACTTACAGAGAGGTTAGGGGTGCACAGTAAAAAATCCATATAGAACTTTATAGTCAGCCCTCTGTACTCTTGGCTCTGAATCCAAGAATTCAGACAACTGTAGACTGTGTCACAAAGCAGTATGTATTTATTGAGAAATATCCACATAAAAGTGAAACCACTCAGTTCAAACCCATGTTGTTCAAAGGTCAACTGTATTTCCACCATTCCCTTACATGATACAAGAATGTAAATCATTTCAAGGGCATAGATAATGATAAAATGTAGGAAAACAGTTAGGAAGTGATATGCTTTGAGTATTTATAATTTAATTGTACATTTTTATGATTTCATTTTAAATAATGTCTGTGTTTAAGAATTCCCTTACAAAAGCAGTGGAAACTGAATGGTTCTAGTGGGCAAGTACATTCTGGCTCTAGCACTCCACTGGAAAATCTAAATAGAGAGAAGTGCTATCAACTACCCTTTGGTTTTAAACAGACTGCTACTCACCATTCCATTCTACAAGGATTAAGTTGCAACCCACTGCAGTTGTTCAATGACAATACGTATGAGATAATTCAGGATGGCAAAAAAAACAAAAACAAAAACTGGATGAAGCATTCCATACTTTTACAAATATGGACCCCTAGATTGTTCAGAAGCTTATTTAGCAAAGAATTTCAATGACCTAGATTCTTCCATCTTCCTCTCAACTACAAATTGGGACTTGCCAAGAACACTTGCCAGAGACTGAACAACAACAACGGCATTTCCCATCTGCCTCTGCAGAGACTGAATCCTGTGACGCTGCAGCTGTTGACTTTCAGCACACTCTGAGGGAGTTCAGTGTAGAGAGAGGCACTTTGTGCTCCAGGGATTCTTGTGGAACAAGTCTTTAGATAGTTAGATATTTTCAGGAACCGATTTCATGATCCCAATCCTTATTGTTGTTCAGTTGCTCAGTCATGTCTCCTTGTGACACCATGAACTGCAGCACACCAAGCTTCCCTGTCCTTCACCATCTTCCAGAGCTTGCTGAAACTCATGTCCATCGAGTCAGTGATGGCCATCCAACCATTTCATCCTTTGTCATCCCCTTCTCTTCCTGCCTTCAATCTTTCCCAGCATTAGGGTCTTTTCCAATGAGACAGCTATTCGCATAAGGAAGTCAAAGTATTGGAGCTTCAGCTTCAGCATCAGTCCTTCGAATGAATATTCAGGACTGATCTCCTTTAGGATTCACTGGTTTGATCTCCTTGCACTCCGAGGGATTCCCAAGTGTCTTCAACACCACAGTTCAAAAGCATCAATTCTAGGCATTCAGCCTTCTTTATGGTCCAAATCTCACATTCATACATGACTACTGGGAAAACCAAAGCTTTGACTAGATGGATCTTGGTTGGCAAAGAAATGTGTCTGCTTTTTAATGTGCTGTCTAGGTTGGTCATGACTTTTCTCCCAAGGAGCAAGACTCTTTTAATTTCATGGCTGCAGTCACCATCTGCAGTGATTTTGGAGCTCAAGAAAATAAAATCTCTCACTGTTTCTATTGTTTCCCCATCTGTTTGCTATGAAGTGGTGGGACCAGTTAAGCCAGCTTTTTCACTCTCCTCTTTCACCTTCATCAAGAGGTTCTTTAGGTATTCTTCACTTTCTGCCATAAGGGTGGTGTCATCTGCATATCTGAGGTTGTGGATATTTCTCCCAGCCATCTTGAATCCAGATTGTGCTTCATCCAGTCTGGCATTTCTCATGATGTACTTTGCATATAAGTTAAATAAGCAGGGTGACAATATATATAACCTTGACATACTCCTTTTTCAATTTTGAAACAGTCCATTGTTCCATGTCGGGTTCTAATATTGCTTCTTGACCTGCATACAGATATGGCAGGAGACAGGTCAGGTGGTCTGATATTCCCATCTCTTTCAGAATTTTCCACAGTTTGTTGTGATCCACAGAACCAAAAGCTTTGGCTTAGTCAATGAGGCAGAAGTAAGTGTTCTTTTGAATTCTCTTGCTTTCTCTATGATCCAACAGATGTTGGCAATTTGATCTCTGGTTTCTCTGCCTTTTCTAAATCCAGCTTGAATGTCTGGAAGTTCTTGGTTCAAGCACCATTGAAGCCTAGCTTGAAGAATTTTGAGCATTACTTTGCTAGCATGTGAGATGAGTGCAATTGTGTGGTAGTTTGAACATTCTTTGGCATTGCCTTTCTTTGGGAATGGAATGAAAACAGACCTTTTCCAGTCCTGCTGAGTTTTTCAAATTTGCTGGCATATTGAGTGCAGCACTTTAACAGCATCAGCTTTTAGGACTTGAAATAGCTCAGCTGGAATTCATCACCTCCATTAGCTTTGTTCATAGTGATGTTTCCTAAGGCCCGCTTGACTTTGCACTCCAAGATATCTGGTTCTATGTAAGTAATCACACCATCCTAGTATCTGGGTCATTAAGATCTTTTTTGTATAGTTCTTCTGAGTATTCTTGATATGTCTTCTTAATATCTTCTGCTTGTGTTAGACCCATACCATTTCTGTCCCTTATTGAGTCCATCTTTGCATGAAATGTTCCCTTGGTATCTCTAATTTTCTTGAAGAGATCTCTAGTCTTTCCTATTCTATTGTTTTCCTCTATCTTTCATTGTTCACTTAAGAAGGCTTTCTTGCTATTCTTTGGAACTCTGCTTTCAGATGGTATATTTTTCCATTTCTCCTTTGTCTTTCACTTCTCTTTTTTTCTCAGTTATTTGTAAGGCCTCCTCAGACAACCATTTTGCCCTTTTGCATTTCTTTTTCTTGTGGATGGTTTTGATCACCAGGACATGTTACAAACCTCTGTTACATTGTTACAAAACTCTGTCCATAGTTTTTCAGACACTCTATCAGATCTAGTCCCTTGAATCTATTTGTCACTTCCAGCATATAATTGTAAGGAATCTGAGCCACAGTCAGCCCCGGGTCTTGTTTTTGCTGGCTGTATAGAACTTCTCCATCTTCAGCTGTAAAGAAGATAATCAATCTGATTTCATTATTGACCATCTGCTGATGTCCATGTGTAGAGTCATCTCTTATGTTGTTGGAAGAGGGTGTTTGCTATGACCAGGGTGTTCTCTTGGCAAGACCCTGTTAGCCTTTGCCCTGCTTCATTTTGTAATCCAAGGCCAAACTTTCCTGTTATCCAGGTATCTCTTGACTTCCTACTTTTGCATTTCAGTCTCCTATGATGAAAAATACATCTTTTTTCGGTGTTAGTTCTAGAAGAACTAGTAAGTCTTCATAGAAGCGTTCAACTTCAGCTTCTTTGGCATTATTAGTTGGAGTGTACTTTGATTACTGTGATATTGGATGGTTTGCCTCGGAGACAGAGATCATTTTGTTTTTGAGGCCGCATGCAATCTGCATGTCAGACTCTGTTGACTCTGCTGGCTGCTCCATTTCTTCTAAGGGATTCTTGCCCACAATAGGAGATAGAATGGTCATCCCAATCCTTTCATCTCTTCATATCGCCTCATGACTAGCAGAAAACCTTTTGTAAAGTAAGCACTTGAGTATTGACCTCCCTCTTCACTAAAATCTTACCTATTGACCTTCCCCCACTGCCTCTTTGGAGCGGTCTCTCAGAGCTCTCTAAGGTGATTCCAGGCTCATTTTGCCCCAAACAAAAGTTAACTAGCAACTTTCTAGCTGTGCATCTTTTTAGTCGACATAAACACACACTTAAAATCAGTAGAATCATGAACTTGAGGTATCTTGCTTTTTGTGTGTGTGTGTGATTAGCAAGCCAGTTTGCTACCATTACCAACTACTACTCTTTTCTTAGGAAATTGGCTGTTTTCTGATTTCCCTATTAAAGAGGTAGTGGTTTTATGATATTAAAAATGTAACATAAGAGATTTGGCAAAGAGACTACAGAGGTGTTAGAAACTGAGCTTCCTTCTAATAGGCATGTCTCGGGCTCCTAAAAGTTCAGAAATTTCACAGCAGCCCTCATTTCAACAGCTGAATTTAAAATAAGTAAAAACAAGAGAAAGCTTATTAATGCAGAATAAACTTTAAATTTTAGATTCTGGTGTTCATTTCTTGTTTGCAGTATTTTTATAACCATTGAGAGGACATTTTAATTAAAATTAAGTTGCTAAATTTCCAAACATAGATGCCTAAGCTCTCCTTCCCATTCATCAAGTATTTCCATCCTACCTTCTCATCTGAACAAAGGTTATTAGGAACGGTACTCTCAGTCCTTTTATGATATTAGAAACACACAGCTAGCTCCTTTATTGTTTCCTTTATTTTTTATTATTGCTTTGGAAACAGGTTGTGTTGGAGATCATATCAGCCATCAATATCATCCACTCTTAAGATGAGTATGTATCTGTGGTGTATGTGTATGTGTAGACATTCTCTTCATGGAATTTAACATTAGAGTGCTCATGTCTGATGGTAGTTGCACCCAAGGGTGTCTCTTTCTCTCTCTTTTTTTTTTTTTTTCCTTATTAGCCAGGTAAGTTATTAATTACTAAGAATGACTAAATATTTTAAAAGAAGATCCAATGACTCCAACTGAACTTCAAGTACAATTAAAAAAAAATCTTATATTTTCTCTCTAAAAGTGCTAGATTGGTACCAAATTTTGAGAAAGCCAGTTCAGTTATTTTTTTTTAATTTTTAACTTTTATTCTGACTAATTTTATCATTAACAACTGACAACATTTTTTTCCCCTAATCCATGTATCAGATTTTCTTTCTTGGAGAATAGGAAGGAAGTAAAGACAGCATTGTCAAAATACTCATGTTACCTTACACGAAGAGGAATGTTTATAGCAACTCTAACTTTGGGACAATTAAGTCTCTGTAACACTTTTTGTTGCCAGTCAGCATTTACCTTTATATTTATTCAGACAGTGTGGGAGACAGACCCAAGATGGTCTCCAGTGAGCTCTGCCTCTGGGTATTCATGCTTTCTACTGAGTGTGCTGGGCTAAGTCACTTCAGTTGTGTCCTACTCTGTGTGACCCTAGGGACTGCAGCCCACCAGGTTCCTCTGTCCATGAGATTCTCCAGGCAAGAATACTGTAGTGGGTTACCTTGTCCTCCTCCAGGGGATCTTCCCGACCCAGGGATTGAACTGCATCTCTTATGTCTCCTCTACTGGCAGGCAGGTTCTTTACCACTAGCGCCACCTGGGAGGCCCGCTACTGAGTGTGGGCTTTACCTAATGGCTGGTTTCCAACAAACAATGGACAAAAATAGCAGGATATCACTTTTGTAATTAGGTCACAAACATATTATGATTGCAGTTGTTTGGTTTTTTTCCCTTTGGACTTTCATCTCTCACGCTTTGGCTCACTCGCTCTATGAGAAGCCAAGTGGCATGTTGCGTGAGCTGTCCTATGGAAAGATCCACGTGTTTCTAGCCAGTTGCCAGTGAAGACATGTCAAAGACTTGTAAGTGAGGTTCAGAGCATATCAGCGGCTCATAGTTAAACCTTGTGATACCCTCGCTAACACCTTGTTCAGTTCAGTTCATTTCAGTCGCTCAGTCGTGTCTGACTCTTTGCAACCCCTTGAATCGCAGCACGTCAGGCCTCCCTGTCCATCACCAACTCCCGGAGTTTACTCAAACTCATGCCCATCGAGTCAGTGATGCCATCCAGCCATCTCATCGTCTGTCGTCCCATCCTCCTCCTGCCCCCAATCCCTCCCAGCATCAGGGTCTTTTCCAATGAGTCAACTCTTCGCATGAGGTGGCCAAAATACTGGAGTTTCAGCTTCAGCATCAGTCCTTCCAATGAACATCCAGGAGTGATTTCCTTCAGGATGGACTGGTTGGATCTCCTTGCAGTCCAAGGGACTCTCAAGAGTCTTCTCCAAAACCACAATTCAAAAACATCAATTCTTCAGCACTCAGCTTTCTTCACAGTCCAACTCTCACATCCATACATGACCACTGGAAAAACTATAGCCTTGACCAGACAGACCTTTGTTAGCAGAGTAATGTCTCTGCTTTTTAATATGCTATATAGGTTGGTCATAACTTTCCTTCCAAGGAGTAAGCATCTTTTAATTTCATGGCTACAGTCACCATCTGCAGTGAACTTGGAGGCCAAAAAAATAAAGTCTGACACTGTTTCCACTGTCTCCCCATCTATTTCCCATGAGGTGATGGGACCAGATGCCATGCTCTTAGTTTTCTGAATGTTGAGCTTTAAGCCAACTTTTTCACTCTCCTCTTTCACTTTCATCAAGAGGCTTTTTAGTTCCTCTTCACTTTCTGCCATAAGGGTCGTGTCATCTGCTTATCTGAGGTTATTGATATTTCTCCCAGCAATCTTGATTCCAGCTTGTGCTGCTTCCAGCCCAGCGTTTCTCATGATGTACTCTGCATATAAGTTAAATAAGCAGGGTGACAATACACAGCCTTGACATACTCCTTTTCCTATTTGGAACCAGTCTGTTGGTCCATGTCCAGTTCTAACTGTTGCTTCCTGACCTGCATACAGGTTTCTCAAGAGGTAGGTCAGGTGGTCTGGTATTCCCATCTCCTTCAGAATTTTCCACAGTGTATTGTGATCCACACAGTCGAAGGCTTTGGCGTAGTCAATAAAGCAGAAACAGATGTTTTTCTGGAACTCTCTTGCTTTTTTGATGATCCAGCGGATATTGGCAATTTGATCTCTGGTTCCTCTGTCTTTTCTAAAACCAGCTTGAACATCTGGAAGTTCCTGGTTCACGTGTTGCTGAAGCCTGGCTTGGAGAATTTTGAGCATTACTTTACTAGCATGTGAGATGAGTTCAATTGTGCAGTAGTTTGAGCATTCTTTGAGATAGCCTTTCTTAGGCATTGGAATGAAAACGGACCTTTTCCAGTCCTGTGGTCACTGCTGAGTTTTCCAAATTTGCTGGCATATTGAGTGCAGCACTTTCACAGCATCATCTTTCAGGATTTGAAATAGCTCAACTGGAATTCCATCACATCCACTAGCTTTGTTCGTAGTGATGCTTTCTAAGGCCCACTTGACTTCACATTCCAGGATGTTTGGCTCTAGGTGAGTTATCACACCATTGTGATTATCTGGGTCGTGAAGATCTTTTTTGTACAGTTCTTCTATGTATTCTTGCCACCTTTTCTTAATATCTTCTACTTCTGTTAGGTCTGTACCATTTCTGTCCTTTATTGAGCCCATTTTTGCATGGAATGTTTCCTTGTTATCTCTAATTTTCTTGAAGAGATCTCTAGTCTTTCCCATTCTGTTGTTTTCCTCTATTTCTTTGCATTGATTGCTGAGGAAGGCTTTCTTATCTCTCCTGGCTATTCTTTGGAACTCTGCATTCAAATGGGAATATCTTTCCTTTTCTCCTTTGTTTTTAGCTTTCTTCGTTTCACAGCTATTTGTAAGACCTCCTCAGACAACCATTTTGCCTTTTTGCATTTCTTTTCCATGGGGATGGTCTTGATCCCTGTCTCCTGTAAAATGTCACGAACCTTCGTCCATAGTTCATCAGGCTCTCTGTTAATCAGATCTAGTCCCTTAAATCTATTTCTCACTTCCACTGTATAGTCATAAGGGATTTGATTTAGGTCATACCTGAATGGTCTGGTGGTTATCCCTACTCTCTTCAGTTTAAGTCTGAATTTGGCAGTAAGGAGTTCATGATCTGAGCCACAGTCAGCTCCTGGTCTTGTTTTTGCTGACTGTATAGAGCTTCTCCATCTTTGGCTCCAAAGAATATAATCAATCTGACTTCGGTGTTGACCATCTGGTGGTGTCCATGTGTAGAGTTTTCTCTTGTGTTGTTGGAATAGAGTGTTTGCTATGACCAGTGTGTTCTCTTGGCAAAATTCTATTAGCCTTTGCCCTCCTTCATTCTGTACTCCAAGGCCAAATTTGACTGTTATTCCAGGTGTTTCTTGACTTCCTACTTTTGCATTCCAGTCCCCTATAATGAAAAGGACATCTTTTTGGATGTTAGTTCTAAAAGGTCTTGTAGGGCTTCATAGAACTATTCAACTTCGGCTTCTTCAGCATTACTGGTTGAGGCATAGGCTTGGATTACCATGATATTGAATGGTTTGCTTGGAAACGAACAGAGATCATTCTGTCTTTTTTGAGATTGCATTCAAGTACTGCATTTCGGATTCTTTTGTTAACTATGATGGCTACTCCATTTCTTCTAAGGGATTCCTGCCCACAGTAGTAGATATAATGGTCATCTGAGTTAAATTCACCCATTCCAGTCCATTTTAGTTCACTGATTCCTAGAATGCCGACATTAACTCTTGCCATCTCCTGTTTGACCACTTCCAATTTGCCTTTATTCATGGACCTAACATTCCAGGTTCCTATGCAATATTGCTCTTTACAGCATCGGACCTTGCTTCTATCACCAGTCCCATCCACAACTGCGACGGACCGCGCAGAAGTGCGCTGGCTGCAACAGACCCCGCAGAAGCATGGCCTGAGGAGCTACCCCTCACCCAAGGTCAGAGGTAGCAACGAGAGCGCCAGGCTGCAACAGCGCAGGAGTGGCGGCCGAGAGGAGCTTCCCCATGCCCAAGGTCAGGGGCTGCGGTGGCTGAGAGGAACTACCCCACCCCGGAGGTCAGGGGCCCTGCCCGAGAGGAGCTACCCCACCTCCAAGGAGGCGGCTGCGCGGGCGCAGGAGGGCCGAGAGGAGCTACTCCACGTTCAAGGTCAGGAGGGGCGGCTGTGAGGAGATACCCCTCCTCCAAGGTAAGGAGCAGCGGCTGCGCTTTGCTGGAGCAGCCCTGAAGAGATACCCCAAGTCCAAGGTAAGAGAAACCCAAGTAAGACGGTAGGTGTTGCGAGAGGGCATCAGGGGGCAGACACACTAAAACCATAATCACAGAAAACTAGCCAATCTGATCACAGGACCACAGTCTTGTCTAATTCAATTAAACTAAGCCATGCCGTGTGGGGCCACCCAAGATGGTCGGGCCATGGTGGAGAGGTCTGACAGACTGTGGTCCACTGGAGAAGGGAATGGCAAACCACATCAGTATTCTTGCCTTGAGAACCCTATGAACAGTATGAAAAGGCAAAATGATAGGATACTGAAAAAGGAACTCCCCAGGTCGGTAGGTGCCCAATATGCTACTGGAGATCAGTGGAGAAATAACTCCAGAAAGAATGATGGATGGAGCCAAAGCAAAAACACCTTGAATACAGCATAATGAAGATACTTTGAGCCAGTGGTGTCCAGATAAATGCTCCAATTCATTAACCATAGAGACTGAAATAAGAAGTGTGTTGTTTTAAGCTGCTAAGTTTATGGTACTTGTTACTTAACAATAAATTATAAGGCCATCAGATTCTCTGCTTTTCTAATAAATCTCCAATGAATTTATATATATTTTTGAAATTCTAATCTGTTCTATCAATTAATACATATAAACTATAAGTCTAGGGAAAAGATGTGCCATCATACTTCTTGGTACTTTTTTATTTCTCATTTATGTTACAAATTAAGTATAAATAAGACTGAGGATTTCAGGCTAGTCTTTTTTATTTTACCAAGCTATATTTTCTTTTAGGAACATTAGGTTCTCTCAATGAATAGCAATCTCTTAAGAGAATATAGTTCTTTGAAATAGATTAGCATAGACAACTGCATAAACTATTTTCTTAATTACAGAAAAGAATCAATAGTAAAACTAATTATTTTAAATCATATTGGCATCCTTTTGTTAAAAAAAGGCTTTTCAATTAAGATTTTCATCCCCAATTAAGCAAGACTCTTAATAGGTAAAGAAGTGAGAAACTGAACTATGTTAAAAAGAATATTGGATAAGTTCTGAGTCAGGCAGTGAAATCCTTCCCATAAGACAAAAAGTCTTAACAAGTCAAGAGTGGATTTTTATTTGGATATATAGTTTCTAGAAGGTTTTAGGAAGTTGAAGATATACTATTTGATTGATTCTCCAATCTTGCCCCAGTAGGGTGCAGTAGAAACTCTCCACAGCAGTGGTTATGAAAGCAAGTCCTATTGGGCTCCAGGTCATGGAAACCATTCTTTGTTTGTAGGGAATAGACTCTAGCCTTCAGAACCTTCCAAGTCCCAAAGGACAAATTCAAACAATTGCTAATCAGGGAAGGAAGGGGATGCAGACAAAAAGGAAGAGCAGCCAACAAACCATAGTGTAGTCTTGGGACACAGTCCTGATTCTGCCTCAAAGGATACACATAATATCTTTTGAACTCTTTATAGAACTAAACTCCCCAGTTAATGGAAAAAGTCAGCATTCTTCATTCTAGAGAAGCCCACCTGAGGCCAGATAAAGCTCATCAAAAGATAAGATTACTGACATGCTCAGTCCCTTGTTCAGACTGCAGCAATCAAAAAATTACCTGAAACCAGATTAAAGGAGTGCAGGCTTTGCACACACCTGAATCTTAGCAACCCCACCCTTGAACTATTGTTATCAAAACTCCTCAGTGATTCCTCCCAGGTTGGGACAAACAGTTTTTGACAGTAGAAGCCTGCTGTCTCTCTCTTTGCCTGGTAAAGCAATGAGCCAGTTCAGTGGCTCAGTCTGACTATTTGCAACCCCATGGACTACAAAAAAGAATCTAATCAATCTGATTTCAGATTTGACCCTCTGGTGATGTCCATGTATAGAGTATCTCATGTGTTGTTGGAAGAGGGTGTTTGCTATGACCAGAGAGTGTTTGCATTCTTACCTAGGGCCAGACATCCTGGAATGTGAAGTCAAGTGGGCCTTAGAAAGCATCACTAAGAACAAAGCTAATGGATGTGATGGAATTCCAGTTGAGCTATTTCAAATCCTGAAAGATGATACTGTGAAAGTGCTGCACTCAATATGCCAGCAGATTTGGAAAACTCAGCAGTGGCCACAGGACTGGAAAAGGTCAGTTTTCATTCCAATCCCAAAGAAAGGCAATGCCAAAGAATGCTCAAACTACCGCACAATTGCACTCATCTCACACACTAGTAAAGTAATGCTCAAAATTCTCCAAGCCAGGCTAACAGTACATGAACTGTGAACTTCCAGATGTTCAATCTGGATTTAGAAAAGACAGAGGAACAAGAGATCAAATTGCTAACATCTGCTGAATCATCAAAAAAGCAAGAAAGTTCCAGAAAGACATCTACTTTTGCTTTATTGACTATGCCAAAGCCTTTGATTATGAGGATCACAACAAACTGTGAAAAATTCTGAAAGAGATGGGAATACCAGACCAAGTGACCTGCCTCCTGAGAAATCTGTATGCAGGTCAAGAAGCAACAGTTAGAATTGGACATGGAACAACAGATTGGTTCCAAAGTGGGAAAGGAGTACATCAAGGCTATATATTGTCACTCTGCTTATTTAAATTATATTCAGAGTACATCATGTGAAATGCTGGGCTGGATGAAACACAAGCTGGAATCAAGATTGCCAGGAGAAATATCAACATCCTCCGATATGCAGATGCTGCTGCTGCTGCTGCTAAGTCGCTTCAGTCATGTCCGACTCTGTGCGACTCCATAGACGGCATCCCACCAGGCTCCCCCATCCCTGGGATTCTCCAGGCAAGAGTACTGGCGTGGGTTGCCATTGCCTTCTCCGATATGCAGATGACACAACCCTTATGGCAGAAAGTGAAGAACTCTAAAGAGCCTCTTGATGAAAGTGAAAGAGGAGAGTGAAAAAGCTGGCTTAAAACTCAATATTCAGAAAACTAAGATCATGGCATCTGGTCCCATTACTTCATGGCAAATAGATGAGGAAACAATGGAAAGAGTGAGAGACTTTATTTTGGGGGGCTCCAAAATCACTGCAGATGGTGACTGTAGCCATGAAATTAAAAGATACTTGTTCCTTGGAAGAAAAGCTATGACCAACCTAGACAGCATATTAAAAACAGACATTACTTTGCCAGCAAAGGCCCATCTAGTCAAAGCTATGGTTTTTTCAGTAGTCATGTATGGATGTGAGAGTTGGACTATAAAGACAGCTGAGCAGTGAAGAATTGATGCTTTTGAACTGTGGTGTTGGAGAAGACTCTTGAGAGTCCTTTTGACAGAAAGGAGATCCAACCAGTCAATCCTAAAGGAAATCAGTCCTGAATATTCACTGGAAGGACTGATGCTGAAGCTGAAACTCCAATACTTTGGCCACCTGATGGAAAGAACTGACTCATTGGAAAAGCCCCTGATGCTGGGAAAGATTGAAGACAGGAGGAGAAGGGGACAACAGAGGATTAGAGTGTTGGATGGCATCACTGATTCAATGGATGTGATTTTGAGTAAGCTCTGGGAGTTGGTGATGGACAGGGAAGCCATCTCATCTACTGTCGTCCCCTTCTCCTGCCTTCAATCTTTCCTAGCATCAGGGTCTTTTCCAATGAGTCAGTTCTTTGCAGTAGGTGGCCAGAGTTTTGGAATTTCAGCTTCAGCATCACTGCTTTCAATGAATATTCAGGACTGCTTTCCTTTAAGATTGACTGCTTTCCTTTAGGATTGACTGGTAAAGCAATAAAGCTATTCTTTTCTACTTCACCCAGAGTCCTGACTCAGATTCTATTCAGCACCAGTGTACAGAGGCTGAGTTTTCAGCATCAGTAATATATTTGAAAAGTCAGTTTGAAGTATATATAAAATTTCTAGTCATATTTGAATATTTGATAGGAAAGATACAAAAAAATATATTTATACATGCTGTGGAATGATTATATTCACTATTTCTAGAGAATTTAGCTCTCAATTTAAAACCATAGCATACAGACTCTTTAGTTACTATAAATTTCCCTTAAAAATGGAGATCCCTGGCAAAGAAATGTCACATAAAGTAGAATTATGGGATAAAAAGTTCCCTCAATTGCCTTGGGACATACTCTTAATTTAGAAGTCCATCCTACAGGTAAGTCTCAGTTGTAAAATGGGAAAAGCATTTCGTTAAATATTTTCTGGTAATAAATAACTGAGCAGCAGAGAGAAGTTCAGAGCAGGACCTTCAGAAGGAAGTATGTTTCCCTCAGTTTTATACCCCAAAAGAGACTTTCTCAATTTCTTTCAGGAGGATAACATTGTTTTTTAAAATAGAATTTATTGAAAGGTGAATAGACTTTTAAGCATGTTTCCTACCACAAAATATTTCTTGCTTAAGGAAAGTGTTTATAAACCTAATATTAAGAGGTCTTTTTATGCTCAAACTGATTTGGTTAAATCAAACTAATTTGCAACTTTCTATACTATTAATTTTGATTTTTAAAAATATTGCTTTTTATTGTAAAGATATTTACTACTAGACATCTGTAATCATTGTAAGAGATAGATAATATAGATAATAGATAAGTGTACTGATAGTTTGTAGATGTATCCATGTTTGTATATTTAGCTCTTTCTATCTATCATGTAAAGGTATTTTTAACCTTAGAAATGTACTTCTAGACCTAGCACTATAGGCTAATGCTAAGAACATTCAGTTTATGTATCTTTTTAGCATTTTTCTAAGATTTCTTAAGGGTTTCTTTATCACTAGAATAGATTTGATAGTATTTTTAAATGTATGGGAAGTTCTCAAGAGAATTGAAATCTGTAGAAAAGAATTATGGCACAATAATAGCTGTAATGAAATAAAATGGATAATAATTTCTTCAGAATATTCAATGTACTCAAAACAACATTTCTTTCAAACTTGAGACATAATTTAGTTTGTCTTGTAAACACAAATAAGTTGCAAGAATATATATTTAAAATAATCTTATAGAAAATAAGGATAAAATTTTTAAAATAACAAGTTTTATCTGATTTACAATTAATGTAGCCTACCAACATTACTTTTGATTCCCCCAAAATTTCTTTTTCCTTGTTCAACATTACCAGTAAAGCTTAACATGAGGCAAACCTTTACATGAGGTTTAAATGTCAAAATGAACTTTCCTTTAAATTGGTCTATTTTGCAATCTGAAGGCTTTTTTCTCCTGAATGAATGGTTGTGATTGCAAATTCAATTGATATAAAAAAATCCAGTACTTAGAAAAAAATAGAAAACCACCAGGACATTTGACAACAAATTAGTTTTCATATTATGCTTAAAAGGAACAACTACTCAGTACCTTGAAGGAAAGGGCTTAATGGACAAAATGACCCAACAGGGACTAAAAACACAATCTAAAAAGCCAGAAGAAAATCTGCTGTTTTGGATAATGTGACAGAAATAACATTACTTGGAAGAAATTCTTTTTTATCTAATCAAGTTTTTATTTTTTGCTACCTTAGAGAAAATATTTTAATTTCAATACAGAGCTCTCACTTTATCTTGACTGATAAATTATCTGTCTAGTTTAAGTAATGAAAAAGTTCAAGCATCTCTGATTTACAGGAAAGGTACAGTACTTTTGAAGTAGGATTATATTATTTTAAAGCATACTGCTTAAAGAAAAGAATCTTTCCGTTTAATGTTTCTCTTCATGGCCCAACAAATATTTGCTTTTCCACCTCCCCGTCAATTGCCTTCCTCTTCCCTCGTGGCTCAGACAATAAAGCATCTGCCCGCAATGCGGGAGACCTGGGTTCAATCCCTGGATCAGGAAGATCCCCTGGAGAAGGAAATGGCAACCCACTCCAGTACTCTTGCCTGAAAAATCCCATGGATGGAGGAGCCTGGTAGGCTACAGTCCATGGGGTCGCAAAGAGTCGGACACTGAGCTACTTCACTTCACTTCTTTCAAGCCCAGACTACTAATCCAATCAACCTCTTTTGTCTTGCTGAAGATGGTATTTAAGGTGAGTTTGTGCATTTCCTCAATGTCAGGTCCCATGGTAGGCTGCCCCCAAATGTGTTTCGATGATATATTGATTATTTTTAATTAAACTTACTAAAGAAATGGCCAACACAAGAGGGACATTCAGATTCTGTTTCTGTGAAGACAGGAAATAAGCCTCTCATGTGAAAGGTGTGCTCCCTGCATCTGGAGGCAGAAAGACCCCCTTATCACTAGAGACAGGGATTTTGAAATGAGAAGTCTTTTATAAACAAAACTTGTTACTTCTGTAAGTTACTGCCCCAAGACCAAATTCTGTTTAGATTCTTCACTAACTGAGCACCCAAAGTCTAAGTTTCTTCATCCTGTCAATACCTCACAACTTTATTGTTCCTTCATCTAAAAAATATAGAAGCTATCTATTTTGATCACTTTCTAGGTCCCATTTTTATGAGAACTTCATACACAGTAACTAAAATTTCTTTCTTTTTGGTTAATCTATCTTACATCAATTTTAGTCCAGCCACAAGAAGTTAAGAGGGACAGCATGATATATTCCACCTTCCCTGAGAGTTACTCTGTTTTCCTGGGTCTCTTCCATGTATACATGTTATTGGACATTTGTTTTCTCTCCTCTTAATCCATCTTATGTTAACTTAATTCTTCGATCAGCCAGAACTTAGAAGGATAAAGGAAAAATTTTTCCTCCTGACACACAAACTCATATATTTAAAAGATTTCATCTAAATGCCTCTTTTGATGGACGAGGTTCATAGGAAGCTATCTTATCCTCTATAATTTCTTATGAATGTACACATTTTAAAGCCTTAAATCATATGTTTAAAATTGAAAACAGTAGTAGATTTTTGCCTAGCAAGAGAGTATGTCTTAATTATAGTTATAATAATATAGTAATGTTGGGGGGGTACTTCAAGAAAAAGAATTAAATCAATGAAAACAGAGAAACTAGAAATTGGGTGATAAATATAGAGCTGTGATATACACAGGTAATAGGATTGAATGATAATAGGCTTGAGAAGGACAGAGAATATACATGCATTTCTCCATATCTACTTGTTTCAGGTACTTTATTAGGCATCTTCTATTTTTATAATAGAATGATAAGAGTAGATGATTCATTTTACAACTGAGCAAACTGTGGATAAGTGATGTTGCTTAGCCCAAAGCCACACAGCTTGTAAGTTTTACATCCAATTACTTGTAGTATATGGAGAAAATACTTGAAGTTTACCTGGGAAATTTAGAGAAACTTACCATTATACAAACTTATATTCATGACTCCAAAACTTCCTATACCTGATAGTATCATATGAGCAAATCAACAGTGAGATGTGAAGTATTATAAATATGTGTGGGCAATGGGATATGGAAGGAGCATGGGCTATAAGCTGGTAATGGAGTTGGACTAAAGGTGGGCTGTAATTAAATTTTCTTGGCTAAAAAAATTAGAAAACGTTAGGTAGAATATATTTACAGAAAAGTCAAGGTTTATGGTAAAACATATTAGGAAACTATAGAATATGTTTTGAGGTGAAATGGAAACATGGAGGTTTTTTCTAAGTCTTTCAGATTTATGAAATACTTACTACATGACAGAAATCTTACAGCTTCTGGGGTTACAAACAGGTGAAGGCAGTCCTGGCCCTTGGTGACCTTTTATTTCAGAAAGGGTAATACAATCAATAAGCAAACAGATAAGAAAATAATAAAAACTCCGATAGAAGTGAGCTACAAGCTTATCTGAAAGTCAGCGTTTCAGGCAAAAGGAAGAGTCAATGTACATAAGTTAGCCAAAAATGTGCTCAGAGTGTTTTAGCCTTCCAAGTATACCTGGAATGTAAGACAGAGTTAAGTTTGCAAGAGGCAAGAGAGAAAGCAGACGAGTATTAGGGTGGTAGCTTGGGGGAGCCCAGAACATATAGGGTCTTATAAGGCATTGCTTGAATTTTGCTAATTACTGTGAGAATTCATTAAAGGATTTTTATAAGAGTGACATAATTTCACTCACATTTTGAAAGATTCATTATTAGGAGTAGAAAGCAAGAGCACAAAGAAAATTCCAGTTTATAAACTATTGCAACAATCTAGACATGAGACAATAATGGCTTGGAATTTAGTAGTAGAGGTAGAAATTCTGAGATTGGTTAAAAAAAGAGATCTATTTTTAAACTTAAGTCAAAAGAATTTACTGATAAATTAGGTATGGTACATGAAAGAAATAGAGGAAATATAGAATATTCCAACAAATGAAACAGGGTGGATGAGGAGGAAAGGATTTGCAAGTACTAAGAAATCAAAGTGTTAAGTTTGAGGTGAGTATTAGATATCCAATGGTAGATATGAAAGTAGAATTCAGAGAAATAGTCAGATTTAGAGATATAAAGTGGGAACTCCTAAGAAGATAAATAGTATTTACCCCTCCTATAAGATTGAATGGGGTCTCCCACAGAGTAAGTATAGGTAAGGAAGAAAAACAAGCCAAAGAAGTAGCAGCAATGCAGGCAGGAGGAAAATCAAGAGTGACTGATGTCTTGAAAGCCAAGTGAATAAGATGAGTTGATGATAGAGTAAATGATCAACTGTCTTGAGAACTAAAATCACTGGATTTAGCAATGGGCTAGTAATTGTTGACCTTAACAATAACTGTTGGAATTGGTATGGAAGAAGGTCTAATTATACTGGTTTGAAGAGTAAATGAAGGATAACAGATGGAAGCACTACTTTAGAGTTCTTTTATATAATGTTTCAAAGAAATGGGGCATGCATTGGAATAGAATGAGGGTACAAACACATTTTTTTAAGCCTTTATTGAATTTGTTACAATATTTTCTGTCTTTTGTTTATGTTCTTTTTCTTTTTGGGGGGCTGTGAGTCATGTGGGATCTTAGTTCCCCGACTAAGTATTGAACCAGCATCTCTTGCATTGGAAGGCAAAATCTTCACCACTGGGCCACCAGGAAAGTCCTCTACAAACACACATTTTAATGCAGCACATATTATGTAGGGTTTTTATCCTAATTGAAATAGTCCATAAAAGATAAAAAATGATAATGTAGCAGAGGGAGGAGAAATTGAATAGAGATGAGAGAATGAAATGTAGTCTACAGGAATATGAATATTTTGTCCATAATAAAAAAGAAGTAAGTAGATTGGTAGATGTGCTCTTAGGAGTGTTTACAGAAGTTCTCTTTGAATACTTCTAGTGGGGTTCACACTATGTATCTGTTGTCCTCAAAAAAGACATCAAAAATCCATAGAATTAATTGTCCTTTGTGAAATACATGGTTTTTAGGTTAATCAAGAACTTTCAGGTCTTTTCATTCTCAAGTCAGTGCTTTAAAAAATTATTTTAAATATGTAATAATAATTTTAGTATAAATAATTTTAATATATATAGAAATTAATATAATAGAAATGCTGATAAATATAGACATTATTTAATGAATTCCTCTTTTCTTATTTGTTTTCAATTTTTATGAATGATATTAATTTTCTCATGTTCTCTTTTCTAACTGAAGCATGTTAACTTCTCAATAAATGTAGCTATTATTAGGAAAATAGAATGGGAAATGTAATTTCTTGGTTGACATCATTTAATGACATTGAGACTTCAGACATCCTTTGTTTTTATGCAAATTGAGTCTTCAAAATTTTGTTCAATTGTGGAAAAACATTTTACTGCACATAAAACCTGAGAAGAGTCAACTTCATTCTTGAATAGTAATCCTCCTAAAAACATGTTCTTAGGAAGATATTCACAAATATATCTGTTACTAAAGGGCTTCATTTTAATTTTCAGGTAAGGTCAACTAAATGAGCCAGCGGGATTTCCTAAAACTTGATTTATTTCCTGATAAAATTGTATAATCTTAAATCATGCACTGCTATGGTTGAGACTACTGCTTAAATCTACTGATTTGGGGAAAAATAATCAACAAACTATTGACATTGGCATTACAGTGGGAAAACTGGGACCCAAGAAAGAAAATATTTTAAGTATATAAAGAAGTCCTAATGCTCAAGTTACAACTCTTGACATGGAGTCAACTCTGACATGCTATTGTAGAGAAGAAAACTTTTCCTTTCTTCCCTTCTAGGTTCCTTGGCTGATCTAATAATTTAATTGGCATCAGAAAAAATAACAGGAGAAAACCAAATTTAATTTGTATATACAGGAGTACATAGAAAGACGAGACTTAAGAAAGGGATCAAAGCAGGCTGTTTGTATATCTTTTCATAAACAAATAATAAATTCCTACAGAACTGAGAGACAAAAGCTTCTGGGTACAGGGAAGTGAATGAGTGAAGGAGTAACAAGGTTTGTTTATAGACTCCTCTTGGCCTTGAGCTCCCTATCTCGGGTGATAAAGGTGTCTCTCTACCTCCTGGTACAGGAAGGGTACTTTTCATATGGGAGTTTTATTTCCTGCTTTCAGGGGGACAAATGAAGGTCAGAATGTCCTTTCTAAATCACTTGTTTCTTAAGTAACTTTATTCAAAATAATATGCCGAAGTGACATATTTTGGGGGTGGACCGCTCTGAACCTCGTCATTATTTAAGCAACAGGACAAAGCTTTCTTCTCAAAGAAAAGACCAAAACTTAGAAAGGATTATGTCACCACAAATCTTTAAATTATTTTATTTTAATGTAGTTTAGGATATCTTTGAAAGAGCAGAATTATAATTTAATAATTTTTTTTTAGCCACTGGGTATCTGGATCTATGGCAATGTTCCTCACCTTCCAGACGTCCAACAGTTAATTGAAGAAACTGATACATTTCCACCACCATCTAAACTGAGACATTCTAAGTTATGGAAGCTCAGAAATAAAATCAAAATCGTAGGAAGTGGCAGAAACTTCAACATCTGAATATTAATTTTTTGATGAAAAAGTATTAGTATTTATATCTCAGTAATTTGTTAGACAGCAGGATAGATTTCTTAAACCATTATTCAAACAAGAAATTTTAAAGGGAGCTTTCCCAAGCAGGGAATAACCACATACATATATTTCACTTTTATTTCTACCTTTTAAGAGGATACTATTAATTAGGGAGACAATATAAGGAAAACAATGACAAGAGAGCGAGAAGAGTGAGTGCATTTCAGCTTTAGATATTTTTAGATTTATATAGGAAATTTGCCTATTAATGCTGAAAGATTTGCTTTCTATTTTAACACTTATAAATAAAACTTTGTCTTTATTTATCTGAAATGATTTCTTGAAGATATGGTTATGGATATAGACATATATATTTCTGCATTTGCAAAAACACTGTAAATGAAACACACTAGGGATATTTGTATTTTTTATTATCTATGGAAATAAAAACAAAACATTTATAAATTCATCTACACACATCCTTAAAATTTTAACCTTCTAAATTTTAGATCCCAGATATAGCTCTTCAATAATCATAAAGAAATCAGGAGAAAACCAATAGTGAGTTCTTATAAAAGCATACCCACAAATCATTTTATAAAGTTGATAGTCTTCTAAGAAAATCACTCACTGGTTTATTATTATTATTGTTATTTTGAAATTCATAATTTTTTTTCATGATTGAAGAATAAGAGATATACAAAAGAAAAGTATTTCCTGCTCTGAGAAGCCAGGCTATATTATTTTATTTTGGGAAAAAATTATTAATTTCAGTGTTTTTAAAAAACGAATAGAAAAATAAAGGTGAGCTATTCAAATAAAAGCATCATGGAAATAATGAAAGCAGGTTTTAGTATACTGAGCATGTTTTCATACTTTATGCTATAAATAACCAAAATATTACATACTGAAATGATACCAAGGAAGAAAAAATTCCAGGAAAATATTTTATTTGGGCAAATTTTGGGCTATATTTATAATATATATATATATATATAGAGAGAGAGAGAGAAAGGCTGTTACATAGGGATTAATTTTTCCATGTATATTTTCCTTATTTAAGAAAGGAGAGAAATAACTAAAATTGTTGTCTTAAAAATACCAATGCTTAATTAATGCTTTTCTCTCTAGTTTGACTTCCCATTCATGGAGAACTGAAAATAGAGATGATTTCTTCTCTCTTTTAACACCCACCTGAAAGGAGGTAGTGAATCAAAATCTAATTTTTGTTTGTATTTATTTGAATTACTCTATTCAACATAATTTGAGAATGATCTATTGTTTAACTACAAGCATTTATATAGAATGAATATTGAAAAGTATGATAAAGAAAAAGAAAAAGGTTAGAAATATAGTTTAGAAGTATAAATATGAATTAATTTTCATCATTTTTCACTGAACTGCATTTAGTTTTAACTTTTGACCATGTTAACCATAGATTGGTTCTCATGTAACCTATTTGTTAAAGGAACTATAGTTGTTGTTTAGTCACTAACCTGTATCCAACTCTTTTGTAACCCCATGAACTATATAGCTTGCTAGGCTCCTCTGTCCATGGGATCTCCTAGCCAAGAATACTGAGGGGGTTGCCATTTTCTTCTCCAGGGTATTTTGCTGGACCAGGGATTAAATCCATATCTCTTGCACTGGCAGGCAGATTCTTTACTGTTGTGCCTCCATGAAAACCATTATCTGACCCTCAGGTCATTCGAGGTCTAGAGTGCAAGATAAGCAAGGGAATGTGTGTGCTATGTGCATTAGTCACTCAGTCGTGTCCGACTCTTTGTGACCCCATGGACTGTACAGCCCTTCAGGCTCTTCTGTCCATGGGATTCCCAGGCAAGGACACTGGAGTGGGTTGCCATTTCCTTCTCCAAGCAAGGGAATAGGCAACTGTGATATCCAGGGTAAAACATTGTATGCTAGAGGTAAGGAGAATGTAGGATGAAAATCTGGGAAGTGGAGGGTGGGGCAGAAATATTTGAGTTTAGTTTCAATTTTGATTGCAGAATGGAAAACTTTAGACTGTGATCACCCAGAAATCAGAGATACAAGTGCAGGGAGCATTGTCCTAGTGCAGGAAAGATATAGCAACAGCCAGATCTAGGGCGGTAGTAATGGGGATAAAGAGCAAGCGGATACATTTAATATTCATTAAGGAAGTATGAAGATGACACCATCCTTATGGCAGAAAGCAAAGAGGAACTGAAGAGCCTCTTGATGAAAGTGAAAGAGGAGAGTGAAAAAGTTGGCTTAAAACTCAGCATTCAAAAAACAAAGATCATGGAATCAGGCCCTGTTACTTCATGGCAAATAGATGGGGAAAGAATGGAAACAGTGAGAGACTTTATTTTTTGGGACTCCAAAATCACTACAGATGGTGACTGAAGCCATGAAATTAAAGACACTTACTCCTTGGAAGGAAAGTTATGACCAACCTAAACAGCATATTAAAAAGCAGAGACATTACTTTGCAAACAAATATTCATCTAGTCAAGGCTATGGTTTTTTCCAGTAGTCATGCATGTGAGAGTTGGACTATAAAGAAAGCTGAGAGCTGAAGAATTGATACTTTTGAACTGTGGTGTTGGAGAAGACTCTTGAGAGTCCCTTGGACTGCAAGGAGATCCAACCAGTCAATCCTAAAGGAAATCAGTCCTGAATGTTCATTAGACCCTGATGCTGAAGCTGAAACTCCAATACTTTGGCCACCTGATGCGAATAACTGACTCATTGGAAAAGACCCTGATACTGGGAAAGATCTAAGGCAGGAGGAGAAGGGGACCATGGAGGATGAGATGATTGGATGGTATCATTGACTCAATGGACATGAGTTTGTGTAAGCTCTGGGAGTTGGTGATGGACAGGAAAGCCTGGCAAGCTGCAGTCCATGGGGTCACAAATAATCAGACAGGACTGAGCAACTGAACTGAACTGAAGAAAGTAGATAAATAGGGCCTGGATTTATGGATTTGTGGATGAAGGAGAAAAATGTCAATGAGTGTCAATCTTCTGCATTGGTGGGCAGATTCTTTATCACAGAACCACTTGGAAAAGAACTATTAGACCTTAGTAAACTAACAAGGATTTTTTTGGGTGAAAATCTGAGCCTTCAGAGCAATTATATTTCCAAGATGACTGCACAATGATGTTTCTGCCAGGAGTCAGGAGACGGGTGGAACTAATTACAATAGCTGATATAATTAGGGAAAAAATTACTACTTTAAAATTAACCCTCATAGCAAATTTTCAAATTTGTTGTTTTAATAAAACTGCACACGCAAAAGATTTTGAGCTCTTTGAGAGGGTATCATGTTTCATTTTTTAAAGTTTCTTGAATTCTAAGAAATTGTTTATTATCTGTCAGGTGCCAACTAAATATTTATAATATAATGGATTGATATTTGATCAAAAACCACATGAGTCCATTATGAAATATTTTAGCACCAACAGGAAAGCCAACCAAACTGACATTTAATATTTAGCTGAAAGTTATACCTGAAATACTGTTTCAGAAAATTACCTACTTGGAGAAATATATGCACAGTGACTAATTTTCATCACTTTGGACTAACTGCCCTGTCTAAATATTAAATGTTGGATGATTTAAAATTTTAATTCATATAAAAAAATAGAAGTCCAGCCAAAACAACATTATTTTTTCCTCTAAAAAGTTCTGTTTTATCTTTAGCCTTCTGATGTAATTTCTCTTACTACCAATACAAATTTCAAAAGAAGGGCACTTTTTATTTGCTCACTTCAACAGACTGGAAAAACTATGATATAGCATAGTTTATGCAAAAAAGTGCAACTGTTACTTGGATGTGATTGTGTCTTTCTCTTCTGATTTTTTGGGGGTAAATGATGTAAAGCATTATCTTTTAGAGTTCTAAATGACACCTCTTCTACACAATAAGGAAGAATCATTGAGTAAAATGGTGAACTCTATTTCTCAGTGAAAACAATATATTTTGTTTTAGTCAGTCCACTATTCGTTTTTTAAAAAGTGTTCCATGTGTGTTCTTACAGGGAATTTGGAAGAGACTCCACCTCACAGAAAATACTTTAAACTTTTAATAGAGCTGTCACCTTCAAGTCACAACGAAATAATAGTGCCTCACAGAAATCTTTAACTCTCTTAAATAATTGAAAGAGAATTTCTGTTAATACTACTTCTTAAATTTCTTCCAATCATATCCATTTTCACAGAAAAGGTCTAGAACTCTGGGGATAGCCATATTTATCAAGGGTATGTTTATAAGTGATTGGTCAAAGGTGATGAAACAAACCTAAAAGCATGGATTCTCAGAAAGATTTAAATTGAAACAAAGATGTAAAATATTTCACCATCATCATCCTTACCATCACTAGCATGTATTGAGTGCAACGTGTGTGGGAAAATTTCATACCACCTCTTTTAAACTCCATGTGCTATATACTTTTATCGCCAACACTTAACAGATGAAAGCAATAGGGCACTGACAGAGTAGATAACTATGGTCTCACAGATACTAAACGGTGGCTTTGGAATTTATATCCATGTACTCTGGATGCAGAGTTCACACGCTTAATGATATACTGTATTACCTCATCCAACTCAATGTTTGATACACAAAAAGGCTTAGATATTTTTGAGTGCCACTTCCTTCAGAGACTATTAAGCTTTGTTACTCTGGAAACACAGATGTGTCTTTGAGAAGAAAAGGAAACTTGAACTCACAGTGAAGACTTTAAAAATCACAAATGCCAGCCTGAAGTCAAGGCATCGCTTTAAAGGTTAAAAGTAGCTAAAGGTTAAGAACAGGAGCTAAAATGTGTCTGCAGCATTTGAAACAGAATATAAAGCAAAGTTGTTGCAAGAACTGAGACTCTGCTAATTAAGGACACTTTTCATCTGGCAGATTTATATACTACCTTAAATCAAGGATTGCTGTGATTAAAAAATGTAACTGCTCACTCTCTACTATGATTCTTTGTGAAACAGAATGCATGTATTAAAAGTAGAAATAGCTGTTATTTGGTTTTTAATACAGTTAAATGAAAGGACTACATCTCAATAATATTAAGGGTTTGTATTTTATATTCGTTATGTTTTCCATTTTAAATAGGATTAAGTGAGGGGAAGGGGCTATCTCTCATAGGCAGAAATTGGCAAATACATGCTATTATTTTTAAAAAGAATCTTATACTTTGAGGGCTAGCATTTGAGTGTTCTTGTTTTTGTTCAGTCACTAAGTCATGTCCAACTCTTAGAGACCCCACATACGTACTGCAGCATGCCAACCCTCCCTGTCGCAGCAGATTAACTACTTGTAAAGAATTGAAAGCCAATTTCATAATGAATTTTACACCCTAATACACAGTGAAGTTAGAAATGATTTTAACTTTAAAAGGTAGAGCTTAATGTTTGTTGTTTTTTTAATTACAGAAGTAGAATCTTTAAATTGAAACATTTTGTTAGGTAGGAAGTTAGGCATGATCTACAGAGGGATGGCCTAGCCAGAAAGGATGCAAACTGATCTCTAAACCCATCCCAGACACATCATGAAAAGCTCAAAGATATGCTACAAAAATAACCACAGAAGACATTTTCAACTCCTGCACAAGCACCTTAGGCACACTGTGGATACAAACTAACCACAGGGGCTTCCTCAAGCAACCTTAGGCATCTAGGAGCCCATTAAGGGTTCATAAATATTCTATACATATAAACATGTGATTACAATAGACTGAATTATGGGAAAGACATGCACAACAGAGCCTTTGTTATGTAACTTGCAACTGTCAATCATCCTTGAGTATATGCCTATTTGCATTCCCTTTCCTGACTGGTGGCAGATATAAGCCATGTTTTGCACAAGGCAGAACCAAAAGGAAGAGATAGGAAGTATAAACTGCAAAGCCAAGATGGATCATACTCCTTGGGGTCAGCCTGCTCCCATGTCTCAGAAATGTTTGTTTAATAAATGTTCTGCCTGCTTGAGCTGTAACTTGTCTGTTGTCTTAAACCCTTTAGTCCATCATCCTAATTCTTTGTTAGAATGAGACAAGAACTTAGGGAGAGAAATAAACCAACCTGACAATTTCATTGTGTATCACTACTTACTGGAAGGTCAGAGGTTGGGAAAAGACATAAATGCTAAATTTTGGAATGAGAACCTTCTCACTATTTTGGGTGAACTTCTCCATCTCGCTGCTTTTGAGTACCATCAAGTGTAATCTTTCATGGTAAAATGGTATAAATTTGCCTTGAAGACAAGTCCCCCAGCCAGACTCACACATTGAACTAAAACTATAATAGAAAGTTTTATATGAACACTCAGTAAGAAATATGCTTTCTTGTTTTGACATGGGGCTTCCTGCTTTAACAATTCATAACCCTCAAGTTTTACAGAGTTCTGTGTTATACAAACAAAGAAAAGAAAATCCATGCTACTTTAAAACTGTCCATCAAAAAAAATTTTTATATGTGAGGAATTTATAGATTGCTGCAATTCAAAATGAAGATTTTTGCGTATTTATTAACTTGTTTGCTATTCTTGCCAAATTACAAATTTGGGGATTTGATATGACTTCCATTTCCCATTCAATACAGTAAGAAACAAAAGGAGGGAATATTTTGGAAAGATATTCTACCTAGCTAAAAAAAAATTAACTCTGAATTAGTAGAAATTGCTTATTATATTATTTATATTTATAGTTCCATATTTGGTTAGCAATATAAATTATGTAATTTAACACATATCTTTTTGTAAACTAAGTAGAGAAAATAGATTTGAGTTGAAAATTAGAACTCAGCAATATTTTTAAAAGAAAATGTAGTTGTTTTTGATCATCCCTGAATAGCACCACCCACCTCTTCATGGCTTCATGAAAACTAAGGCATCACAATTTTTCTGTGACTATCACCAGGAGAATTAAAGCTAAAATGGGTTGCAAATGCACTGCTATGAGTATGGCTATAAATTAAATTAACTGCAAAATAAATATCTACTCTGTGTTTTAATATCTTGTTTATATGACTAAACTTGGGTTTTTACTTAAATCTATAGAAGATAACCTCAATTTTATATTCTCTCAAATACTATATCTTCTAGGAATATATTGAAGATAACTTATTTGAAGTTTAAGTAGAAAATGTAAACTAACTCAAATTAACACACATTTACTTTAATACAGAGTGGATGTAAATATTTTAAGTGAGGCAACTATCCAGTACTAAATTGTTTACCAAGATAATCCAAGTCTCAATTTTGGTTATTACATAGCTATATAAAAATTTAATATGCACACAGAGGCAGCCTTTATTTTGCACATTTTCAATATCCATGATTTTTGGTTACCATAGTTTAGTTAAATAACACCATTACCCCATAACACAGTTCAATTTTTAATTATGATATATTAACTCTGAATAAGTAAATAAAGTACAAATATCACTACTAGTTCTTTGGCAGACAAGTAGCTTCACATATAACAGAAGTGTATCATGATCAATGACCAATCATACTACTTCTTTCAAACTCTGCACATGAGTGGTCACTGCTCATCTGTTAGTTCACAAACTAAAAGTATATTACAGCATCAGTCAGTTCAGTTCAGTCGCTCAGTCAAGTACAACTCTTTGTGACCCCATGAACGGCAGCATGCCAGGCCTCCCTGTCCATCACCAACTCCCGGAGTCCACCCAAACCCATGTCCACCAGGTCAGCGATGCCATCCAACCATCTCATCCTCTGTCGTCCTCTTCTCCTCCTGCCCTAAATCCTTCCCAACATCAGGGTCTTTTCCAATGAGTCAGCTCTTTGCATGAGGTGGCCAAAGTATTGGAGTTTCAGTTTCAACATCAGTCCTTCCAATGAACACCCAGGACTGATCTCCTTTAGGATGGACTGGTTGGATCTCCTTGCAGTCCAAGGGTCTCTCAAGAATCTTCTCCAACACCATAGTTCAAAAACATCAATTCTTTGGTGCTCAGCTCTCTTTATAGTCTAACTCTCACATCCATACATGACTACTGGAAAAACTGTAGCCTTGACTAGATGGACATTTGCTGGCAAAGTAATGTCTCTGCTTTATAATATGCTGTCTAGGTTGGTCATAACTTTTCTTCCAAGGAGTAAGCGTCTTTTAATTTCATGGCTGCAATCACCATCTGCAGTGATTTTGGAGCCCCCCAAAATAAAGTCAGCCACTGTTTCCACTGTTTCCCCATTTATTTGCTGCAAAGTGATGGGACCAGATGCCATGATCGTAGTTTTCTGAACGTTGAGCTTTAAGCCAACTTTTCCACTCTCTTCTTTCACTTTCATCAAGAGGCTCTTTAGTTCTTCTTCAGTTTCTGCTCTAAGGGTGGTGTCATCTTCATATCTGAGGTTATTGGTATTCCTCCCAGCAATCTTGATTCCAGCTTGTGCTTCATCCAGCCCAGTGTTTCTCATGATGTACTCTGCATATAAGTTAAATAAGCAGGGTGACAATATACAGCCTTGATATACTCCTTTTCCTACTTGGAACCAATCTGTTGTTCCATGTCCAGTTCTAACTGTTGCTTCCTGACCTGCATACAGGTTTCTCAAGAGGCAGGTCAGGTGGTCTGGTATTCCCATTTCTTGAAGATTTTCCACAGTTTATTGTTATACACACAGTCAAAGGCTAAGGCATAGTCTATAAGCAGAAATAGATGTTTTTCTGGAACTCTCTTGCTTTTTCGATGATCCAGCGGATGTTGGCAATTGGATCTCTGGTTCGTCTCACTTTTCTAAATCCATGGAAATTCATGGTTCGTGTATTGTTGAAGCCTGGGTTGGAGAATTTTGAGCATTACTTTACTAGTGTGTGAGATGAGTGCAATTGTGTGGTAGTTTGAGCATTCTTTGGCATTGCCTTTCTTTGGGATTGGAATGAAAACTGACCTTTTCCAGTCCTGTGGCCACTGCTGAGTTTTCCAAATTTGCTGCCATATTGAGTGAGCACTTTCACAGCATTGTCTTTCAGGATTTGAAATAGCTCAACTGGAATTCCATCACCTCCACTAGCTTTGTTCGTAGTGATGCTTCCTAAGGCCCACTTGACATCACATTCCAGGATGTCTGGCTCTAGGTGAGTGATCACACCATCATGATTTTCTGGGTCATAAAGATCTTTTTTGTACAGTTCTAGAATCCACATATAAGTGAGATCATGTGATATATTTATCATCTCTGTCTGACTTATTTCACTTAGTGTAATGACTTATAGACCCATTCATATTATTGCAAATGGCATGATATCATATTTTTTTTATGGCTGTGTAATACTTCATTGGGGAGAAGGCAATGGCACCCCACTCCAGTACTCTTGCCTGGAAAATCCCATGGATGGAAGAGCCTGGTAGGCTGCAGTCCATGGGGTCGCTAAGAGTCGGACATGACTAAGCGACTTCACTTTCATTTTTCACTTTCATGCATTGGGGAAGGAAATGGCAACCTACTCCAGTATTCTTGCCTGGAGAATCCCAGGGATGGGGGAGCCTATTTGGCTGCTGTCTCTGGGGTCGCATGGAGTCGTACACAACTGAAGTGACTTTGCAGCAGCAGCAATACTTCACTGTGTAGATATAATAGTTTCTTAATCCATTCACCTATCAATAATAATGTAGGATGCTTCTATATCTTAGCTATTGTAAACAAAGCTCCAATGATCACTGGAATATATATACCTTTTAGAGTTAGTGTTTTTTCTTTCTTTGAGTAAATGCACAGAAGTGCAATGGCTGGATCATGTGAAAATTCTATTTTTAGTTTATTGAGGACCCTCCATAGTATTTTCCATAGTGGCTGCACCAATTCATGTTCCTGCCAACAGTGCTTGAGGGCCCCTTTGTTTCCACATAATTATCAACACATTATTTGTTGTCTTTTTGATAGCCATTCTATAGGGTAAGTTGGTATCTCATTATGGAGAAAGCCAATTTTTTTTTTTAATGGAAAAAAATGCGTAGCTGAAAGCTGTCCCTGTTCTTGATCCCCTTTTGCTCCCACCCAACAACCAGCTGAACCATGGGACCTGTAGTCGTGAACTACTTCTGTTCTACAGGCAACACAAAGATGGCATTTCTTTATTTTGGAAGGGACATTTTCCAAAGTCAATCCTTATGATGATGGGCTTAGTGAAGAATAGATTATTTACACAGGAAAGCTAATCAAAGAAAAGTTACTTAGGACTTAAACTGGAACTATTCAATGATACCATTAGTTAACCAGTTTCTTTTACACTTTAAAATCCACTTAAGATTAATTTTTACCAATTTTGCAGAAAGATAATAGGAAAATGGCTAACATACTAGATATAAATAAGTCGCATTTGAGCTTCATTTTATGACTTTGCTTCTTAAAGAGTGTATAAACGAACACTATCTAAAGCAAGATAGCTAAATGTTTCAGGTGACCAGATTTACATTTTTATTCCACTGACTTGTGTGTTGACTTCTGCAAGTTATTTCTCCTTTCTGAATCTGTTTTATATCTTTAAATGAAGTGGGCAGACTAGCTCTGACACTTTCATTCAAAGCTTCCATGGAGATACCTCAGAGGTCTGTAGGGATTATAATAGAGAGGGAGCAGATGTCTACCTACCAATCGCTCATACCCATCCTCAACATTATTCAACATAAATTACTGCTATTATGTGTTTACATATTGAGTTTAGTTGAAGTATTTTTTAGAGAAAAATGAACCTAGAAATATGTTTTTAAGTATTTGTAACTATGAGAATGGATTCTCTCCATGGTGCTTTCTAATGCCTGTAATTAAATCTACTAGCAATGAAACAGCATCCAGAACTTGTTATTACTGTTAATAATGACACCAGCATGTCACTAAAACACAAACATTTTGATATAGTAAGTTCTCCACTTAAAACTAGGTTGTGAGGCACACATTTGTTTATAAATTGGCTAACTGGGAGATGGAAGGCATTTTTCCATAGAAACAGTTTTTTAGGTGAAGTGGTTAGGCTAGCTGTGGGGAAAAAAAAGAAGGGGGGGGGGAACTAATTGCACTGCTAAGGTAAAAACAGTCTGTGAATGAAAAATGTTTCCTGCCATATTAGTTAACAAAGGATGTTGCAGTCATCAAGCTATCATGTTACAGTCATCCCCAACAGTGAGCCTTGAGGCAAATCAGAATGCCAGCCATAAAGCCCTTAGCCACTGCAGCCACTGTCAAAGGTGCGCCCAAAGGGGATTCAGGATGGGGAAAAAAAAATAATAGGATACTGACCCTGGATACCTAAGGTGCATATCAAAGGAAATATTTCAGTGAGCCCAGACTCTTGCATCTTCCCATACATAGAAAAGCTTTAACTTCCTGAACCTAAGATACCTGGTTTTCATTAATTAATAGTAATCTTTTGTGTTTTGACTACCTGGTTTTTGTTGCCAAACTTCTGTATATCCTGGCTCTTCCCTTTCCAGAGCAGTCCCTTACCATTTCCTGGGTTTGAAGTCCTCAGAAAGTTGAGATGCATAATTCTCAACTTTTATGTTGTGATTTTTTTTTTTCAGTCAACAAGTCCATTTTCAACACAGAAGAATGAGACAAATACAAAAGCTGCAATTAAATTTCAGGAAGAAGGGTATTGTAGATTGGGTTTTCAAAGATTTAACATTTGAAGACAAATGATATTTAATCTATTTAACTATTGTCTTTATTTAACTAGTTTCAAAGTTATCCAAAGAGACATGATTTGAGAGACAGCTCTTTACTGATATTGGCATGGTGACTATGTATTCCAAAAAAAAGGAAAAGAAAAAGCCAGTAGTCATTTAGTTTCATTAGGAATGAGAAATTTGCTCAACTCCATTTAAGTCCTGACATTCCTCTCTAAGTTAAAACAAACCTAAAATTTTTGAGTTAACATTGGGGGAAAACAAAATAAATCAACAAATAAAAAGATGATTTTATAAAAAGAAAGTAGGGGAAAGTTGGTGGCAATAACTTTTGCTATCTAACTATCCTTACCTTTGTTCGATGTGTGAATTTCTAGTCAGAAGAGGCTGATAACTCAGAGAGGAGCTCTATTAAGACTGGTGGAAATCTTGCATGTTTTAAAAATCTTTCTGGGGTAAAAGATTTCTTAAAAAGATCAGTAAATGGAAGTCAAGAAAAATTAAATTTTAAGAGAATCTAAACATCCAGATAAATTTTCAAGGTAGATGTAAGTATCTAGTTATTTTGAGGGCTATGAATTTCTAATTACCTAAAAATATCATATTTGCAAATGTTTCCAATACTCTCTAGAAAAGTCTATTTCATTTATGCTGTAGCATTTTCAGACTAAATATTGTAATGGAATAAGATGGTTCAGGATCCATGGCTCATTAATATGTTGTTCAAAATTCTGAATAAATGGGACAAACATCAAAAGTGATCATAAATATTTCTATAAAATTCTATGTTTACCAATCTCAGTTCTAGGATGTTTATATATTTTGGAACCATCAATGTCCTTCTTCACCTTCTAACAGTAGAATAATTGGGCATTCCACAAAGATTTCAGTTTCCATGAGCCTGGCTGTGAAAAATGGAAATGTCATATCATTATATTTTAAGATTATACTTATCACAGAGAGTTACATGACCATTCTGACCCAAAGGTTAACATACATTGAATCCTCTGCACATATTTTGAAACCTTGCAATTACGAAGAAAAATTTTAGTAGTCTGTAATCTGTATTAAGTTACATTATTAAAATAAAACTTCTTTTATATCTTTATGTTTTAATCACTAATACAGGACCTCTTTCCTTACCCAGTCACAAGAATATAGAATTCCTTTTTCAACTGTTATGATAAGGATGGATTTGTATGTTCTCACACAAAACAAAACAAATCACCCTTCTAATTTCCCACTTCCTGTTTTACAGCATAAATTTCATTGAACAAGAAATTTGAAGGCTGATTCTATTCCCACAAGATTTTTATTATTAGAAGAAACATGCTTCTTAGGCAGTTATTTTTAGGAAGGTACTGTGCACTTTTCCAGGCAGTGATTTCCTTTTGAGGTGAACATAATTGATAATCACATATAGTAATTCTATGTCATTTGGGGGAGATAGGCATCATAAAGCATATACACATGTGTCATGGGGTGTATGAAGATTATGCTTTGATTAGACTTTAGTTTAATTTCAGGGACTGCAACAGTTTCTTGGAAACATGAATTTCAGGAGAAAAAAAAGGATTCATTTTTCTGGGGAAGTAAAACTAAGGGACTAAACATGACTTTTCTTTATAAAATGTCTACATGATGTTCCAATAATGTCAGTATACTGTTGGATACCATCTTCCTTCTATATTTTCTCTGTCCTTTTGTGAAAGCTAAAAGTGACAGGATGAGAGAGAGATTACAGGATTCTTCATCAACATTTAAATCTCTTTGCTTTCCTGGTTCATCATGTGATTGATGCATGGCACATGTAAGAAGATACCTAACCCAAAAATGTATTTACTATGAATAAGATTTTAAATATATTATTCTAAATATTATACTTATTAACACATATATTTCTATTAATTTCTTGCCAACTGTTATTATATAAGAAAGTGAAAGTCACTCAGTAGTGTCCATCTCTTTGCAACCCCATGGACTATACAGTCCATGGAATTCTCCAGGCCAGAATACTGGAGTGGGTAGCCTTTCCCTTCTCCAGAGGATCTTCCCAAATCAGGGATCAAACCCAGGTCTCCTTCATTGCTGGCGGATTCTTTACCAGCTGAGCCACTAGGGAAGCCCAAGAATACTGGAGTGCAATGCCCATTGCTTCTCCAGGGGATCTTCCCAACCCAGGAATCAAACCAGGGTCTCTTGCATTGCAGGTGAGTTCTTTACCAACTGAGCTATCAAGGATCACAGCAAACTGTGGAAAATTCTTCAAGAGATGGGAATACCACATCACCTTACTTGCCTCCTGAGAAATCTGCATGCAGGTCAAGAAGCAACAGTTAGAACTGGACATGGAACAACAGACTGATTCCAAATTGGAAAAGGAGTATGTCAAGGCTGTATATTGTCACCCTGCGTATTTAACTTATATGCAGAGTACATCATGTTAAATGCCAAGCTGGATGAAGCATAAGCAGGAATCAGATTGCTGGGAAAAATATCAGTAACCTCAGATTGCAGATGACACCACCCTAATGGCAGAAAGCAAAGAGGAAGAGCCTCTTGATGAAAGTGAAAGAGGAGAGTGAAAAAGTTGGTTTAAAACTTAACATTCCAAAAGCAAAGATCATGGCATCTGGTTCCATCACTTCATGACAAATAGATGGGGAAACAATGGATACAGTGAAGGACTTTATTTTGGGGGGCTCCAAAATCACTTGGACTGTAGCCATGATATTAAAAGACACTTGCCCCTTAGAAGAAAAGCAATGATCAACCTAGACAGCATATTAAAATGCAGAAACATTACTTTGCTGACAAAGGTCCATCTAGTCAAAGCTATGATTTTTCTAGTAGTCATTGTATGCTTGTGAGAGTTGGATTATAGAGAAAGCTGAGCACCAAAGAATTGATGCTTTTGAACTGTGGTGTTGGAGAAGACTCCTGAGAGTCGTTTGGACTGCAAGGAGATCAAACCAGTTAATCCTAAAGGAAATCAGTCCTGAATTTTCACTGGAAGGACTGATGCTGAAGCTCCAATACTTTGGCCACCTGATGCAAAGAACTGACTCTTTGGAAAAGACCCTGATGCTGGGAAAGATTGAAGGCAGAAGGAGAAAGGGATGACAGAAGATGAGATGGTGGATGGCATCACCAACTCAATGGACATGAGTTTGAGTAAACTCCAGGAGCTGGTGATGGACAGGGAAGTCTGGCGTGCTGCAGCTCATGGGGTTGTAAAGAGTTGGACAGGATTGAGTGACTGAACTACACTGAACTGCTAGAATTCTTAGTCATGATTTTCCCAATCATGGAAAAAGACAATGACTTTTAAAAACTGAAGGGCCAGGTGCCAGTCTTTTATATTCTAACAAAAATCAAGTTTGTAAATAAAGGGCTTGCAAGATTCTTTTCTGGAACCCTGTTTTCTTAAGCAGCAGCATCGTAAAGTTTATTACAAATGCATTAAAACAGAACTTTGGTTAAATGCAAATTAAGACATATCGATTTCAGAAAAGATATTTAAATTGAGTTCCACAATATCAAGAGGTAACTTAAATTAAATTGGGATGAAGAATAAGATAATGCAGTTAGGCTATAGAAGTAGAACCAGAAATAAAACTTAAAATGTCTTAGGTAGTAGTTTAAGTAACTGGAGCAGTTAAAAATCAAAACAGAAAAATTTAACATCATATATATTCACATGTAACATATGCTGATTTATACATAGTTGCCCACATTTAAATATTAAATAAAATTGTTTTATTAAAATATCATATAGCAAAGTGTGGCTCAAGGAGCTTCTACGTGTATCTGTGCAACCAGGTGATCACCAGCCAGATCAAGACAAAGGACATTTCAAAAAGTCCCCTCATGCCCCATGTCAGTGAATATACTACACACCTAAGGCAACCATCATTCTCTCTAACCTATCACAACAGTTTAGTTTTGCCAGTTCTTAGACTTCATACCAGAGACGGCAATGGCACCCCACTCCAGTACTCTTGCCTGGAAAATCCCATGGATGGAGGAGCCTGGTAGGCTGCAGTCCATGGGTGGCTAAGAGTCAGACACGACTGAGTGACTTCACTTTCATTTTTCACTTTCCTGCATTGGAGAGGGAAATGGCAACCCACTCCAGTATTCTTGCCTGGAGAATCCCAGGGGTGGGGGAGCCTGGTGGGCTGCCATCTATGGGGTCGCACAGAGTTGGACACGACTGAAGTGACTTAGCAGCAGCAGCAGACTTCATATAGCAAAAATCATACAACATTTATTTTGTGTGATTATTTTCTTTTTCTCATTCTTATACCTGTGATATTTACCTAGACTGTTGAGTGTAACAGTTGTTCATTCTTACTTCTAAGCAGTATGCTACTGACAAGATGTACCACGAATTCTTTATACAAGAACATTATTGGTAATGAACAGTCCAAGGGATCTGATTTCTCACTACCCAGGGTATTCAAGAATGCCCACCATAGTCTATATTGCCACCTTTCATCTCCAAAGTAGAAGAAATAACAGTGAAACAAAAAGGGAATGCTCTCCGTCTTTTATGTAGTAGGATGATATATTATTTCTTTGTTCCCAACATTTCAATTATTATAAGTAAGTAAATGACTGAGCTCAGAATTCAAAAGTCACAGAGAACCACTCCCTTAATAGAATGGCATGACTCAATGACTGATAAACATGAAGCAATTCTGTGAGTAAATGAGTTGGAAGTGGAAGTGGATTTGGTATTAACAGAGATTTTAGCCATTCTTCAGGTGGAAGGAAATAAATGCTTTGGAACATGCAAGCATGCAGTTAATATTGATGGATGTGATTTGAGAAGGATGTTACCAGGAGTGCTGCAGCTGATGCATGTAAGAACTCAACAAATTCACATTCAAAATTCCTTTAGATAGATATTTATACAACATTTGATCTAAAAACATATCTCAGCTTTTCCAAATAGCTCAAGTATGACATGGTTACCAAATTTATGAATGATCAAAAACCAGAAAGGTCAATTAATATAAGATGCAAGAAAATGACTCTATGATGAGCCAAATCAACATTATAAAGATTGACAGGCATAAATGTAGATACGAATTCCACACTAAAAGATATATGAACATAGTAGTGGAAACCAGCTTGATAAAGAATATGTGTGGTTGTGTATCTGTGTGTCCTCATGTATATGATGGTAAGACTCCACTTTTACTTACAAATAAATTTAGCATTAACTAAGATTGTCTGATTCACAGAGGCATATGAACACTTGAGTTGTATTAATAAAAAAAAAAAAAAAATGTGTCTTGAGGAAGAGAAATACCAGCTCCTCTGTGCTCTCTCCAGAGAAGGCAATGGCACCCTGCTCCAGTATTCTTACCTGGAGAATCCCAGGGACAGAGAAGTCTGATAGGCTGCAGTCCATGGGGTCATGAAGAGTCAGGCACGACTGAGCAACTTCACTTTCACTTTTCACTTTCATGCATTGGAGGAGGAAATGGCAACCCACTCCAGTGTTCTTACCTGGAGAATCCCAGGGACGGGGGAGCCTGATGGGCTGCCGTCTATGGGGTCACACAGAGTCGGACTTGACTGAAGCAACTTAGCAGCAGCAGCAGCAGCATGCTCTCTCTGGTTGTACCATGTGATTATGTACAAATTTGGGAGCCACATTTTAAGATCAACAACAACAAATTGGATAATTGGTCTATCACTGATGTTTAATCATTGAGAGATCACAGATAGTCTCTCACTGGGAATATACGAGAAGCCATATAGATATATCACCCAGAAAGTTGTGCTTAATGTTTGCATGCAAAATTTTATTTACAGCTTCAGAAAGGTTTACAGCATTCCTTACAACCCATCTATGAATTCCATAGATATATGGGCTTCAGCTTAAGAATCTCTGATCTAAGACCAAGTGGCAAGGTGGTGAGAGTTTTTTGTTTCCGTAACATATGAAAACAGTTAAAGGAACTGGAGATGTTCAGTCTGTAGTAAAGAACACCAGAAGGGTAAGGACAAAATACCTACTATCAAAGAGTTAATGAATTTTCATGTTCAAACGTTATTACACTTATTTTTTGTATCTCCAATGAGAAGAAAAACACCAGAGAGACATAATTTGTGTAAGTAGAAAAAGGACAAATGATAGAAATTTAACTCAGCTTAACATTCAATCAGTGCTTTCCACATGGTATGCTAGACTAGGAGAGGAAATGTAAATATCAAATGAATAAAACATAATCTCTTTCCTTGGTATGTTCAGAGAAGGAAGTTTCAGCTCAAAAAAAGCAAATCTCCTTTAAGGAGGTGTTAAGAAAAATATATGCCAGCCCTCTTAGTGACTAGACAGTGCAGATATAAACTTAGAGCAGATTTTCATTATTAGGGAAACAATGATTTGAATGACACCAAAGAGTAATGCAAACAGAGAGCATTTTTGTGGTACTCATTGACCTATGGAAAGGATGTGACAGTTAACTCCTGAGGCTTTGACTCTTTCTCTGAAATGTCCTAGGTATGCAGATGTGGTAGTTGGAGTATGGATGAAAAACTCCATAGGGGCCAAAGAGCGTCTTGAGAAAAAGGAATCCAGATTTTCTTCCTCTTTGAGAATTCACTTTACGAGAGTCTCTGTCAGAGACTGAAATTTTCCAGATGGATATTTCCTTGGAGGGAAAAAACCTTCAACTGAAAATTCACCCGAAAAGTGACAGCAGACCCAACTTGTTCTCAGGTGAGAGCTGATTCTAGCTGAGCATGCTGTCTAGGCTGAAAACTCTGTCTGACTCAGCCACATGGACAGAGCAGTCCTATTTTAAGGACAATGTTTGATCATGTCAGCGTGATCCAGGATAGCTGTAATATTGAGAGCAGAGAATACCTGGAGATCTTCCTGTAGTCTCTATGGGAACCTAGACTTGCAAAAAATATTTACATCTATAATACTATACACAATTAGATATTATCTTTCCTTTTAAATCTGTGTCTATGTCTCAAGACAAAATAAGGAATGCTAACTTTTTACCTACCTGGTGCTTCTCTTTATGCCAATTGATGATACATTTTAAGAATAATGATATCTATGTCCTTTAAATTTGCTCACATTATTTTCTTTTAGGATTCATACCTAACAGATTTTTATTCATGTATTTATATATTTAGATAACTTCTTAGCCCCTCCCCCCAAAGACCATATTGCCAAACTTAGGAAAATAATAATACTCCCTACCTACCTACTGATTCATTAAAAATACTACTTGTGCCTCCAAATCAGTTTTTCTGGATCTATAGATATTAACAAAATGATTTTCATGTAAAGCCAAAGGCTTTACTGACATTTAAGTTTCCCAGATGATTCAAATTGTCATATACTTTAAAAGATAAATACCAACCATCTATCATTAAGAACTATTATTTTCTACAGCTATATATGCATTTCTTCCCCAGGACTTAGGCCTTTAATTGTGATTTCTCCCCTCTAAAATGAATCACCAAATAATTTGATGAATTATAGCAAAGCAATTTGATGAGGTTTTTTTTTTTTCTTTTTTCTTTTCATGTTTCTTAGCTCAGAGGAACTTTATGATGCAAAATGATACAATAAAAATATTACATTTTGAACAACCCTTGGGGAAAAATTATATGCCTAAGGGCTATACCCATCGAGGAACTCTGAATTCCCAGAATATTGTTATAAGTCATATCCCTCCATCTACATTCCCTCTCTATACAGCAATAACAAAAACAAAACAGCAAGGAAGACCACTTTCAGAGGCATGATTTAGCCAGTTCAAGTGCAATCTGTTTCATACTAGGGCACAACAGTCATCCTTAGAAAAATAACTTTGTAGTATCAGTTTCAAAGCATCCCTCTCTTCCATACAGCACTCCCTGGGAAACACAGCTAGCTTGGAGTGCCAGCTTGTCAGTCAAAAACCTTGATGTTGTGCCAAACATATGCAGAGCACCACGGTTTTCACTATGGAAGCTCAAGGGAAATATCTGTGTTCGTGTGAATGTGTTTCAATAGAACACAGAAATTTCAGGCAATTCAACTGAGTAGGGTAGTGAAGAAATGTTGAAGAACAGAAGAATTTTCTAAGAGATTAGTATATAAAGGATGAACTAGGATAATTTTTTAAAAAGAATTCAAAACTGGTTCTAAGTATCCTAGGAGATATCTATTCAATATTTGGTTGGTAACAATAAATTGTATGTTATGAGCAATGCATATAGGTTTCAACTGGTTTTTTGAAAGGATCCAGGCTATTGTTTTATAACATGACGCATTTATGCATGTATGATTGCATGTGTGCACACACGCATGCACA
This sequence comes from Cervus canadensis, assembly GCF_019320065.1. Taxonomy (NCBI): domain Eukaryota; kingdom Metazoa; phylum Chordata; class Mammalia; order Artiodactyla; family Cervidae; genus Cervus; species Cervus canadensis. The sequence continues at coordinate 22,644,534 of NC_057390.1, read as the reverse complement.
TAGTCCTTACAAACCAGTATAGAAATGCAGGCACCAGCTGAAAAGAGAATCTGGAAGCTTCTCAGATAGACAGAAAAAAATGGATTTATTATCAAAAGGAAAGCACAGGTCTATTTTGCATGGTTTAATGTTCTTATAATGTTGAAAATCCTCTCTGGATCTATAAACTCAGTGTCAAAGGATAATCTCTGCTTTGTTCTGGCACATTGTGCTTATCACAGAATTATGTTTTCTTCAAAGTTATTACTTGAGAGAAGAACAGCAGCCAAATATATAAAAAAATTAACTTCCAAATATCTCATTTTTCTTCACAGATAAAGTAAACTTTCAAAAAAATTTTTGAATTGAAGTTTTGGATGGCATTCAATGTTCTTCACTTCAAGTTTTAAGAGTCCAGGATATCGTGCCAAGCATACAAATCAATTGTATTGGAACTGTAACACTTTAATAAGAAGTCTTAGATATTGCCTCCGCATCCCCACATGGCAGGTCTCTCCTTTATTGGAGCCATCTTTTGCCAAGCTGCCAACTTCCTCTTTAGCTAAATGCTCATAAAACTCTTATCTTCTCATTGACTCTACTCTTGAGTTCACATTTTGTTCTTTAAGTGTCTATTCTCTGAATCAGGTTTGCTTTTTTTTTTTCTCACCTACACATCCTACACTTTCTACTTAATATCACTTGAGAATTATCTTTACCTCTTGAAAGTACTGCCATTTCCATCACTAGAACAAAGTCTCTAGATGTAAAGAGCATTTCTTTGATTCAAACAGCAAAAGCAATGTTATCAAATTGTAGTTACAGCTAGCCACAGTGAAGTTCTCTCAAACACCAGGTTTTTTTTTGTTTGTTTTTTTTTAAATCCTGTTGCCCTTTCTCTCTGACAAGAATGTTCATGTCTGTAAAGTGAAAGTTAACGTCGCTCAGTCGTGTCCGATTCTTTATGACCCTATGGGCTATACAGTCCATGGAATTCTCCAAGCCAGAATACTGAAGTGGGTAGCCTTTCCCTTCTCCAGGGGATCTTCTCAACCTAGGGATCGAACTTAGGTCTCCTGCATTGCAGGCGGATTCTTTACCAGCTGAGCCACAGGGGAAGCCCAAGAATACTGGAGTGGGTAGCCTATCCCTTCTCCAGGGGATCTTCCTGACCCAGGAATCAAACCAGGGTCTCCTGCATTACAGGTGGATTCTTTACCAGCTGAGCTACCAGGGAAGCCTTCATGTCTGTAAGTAGTTGTGAAAGGTCTGGAGAAGATAAATTTCATATTATCATGGAAAAGAACAATACTAAAAGAAATGTTACAGTCCAAATTTTTACTGACTCTCCAGAGAATACATGAAGCTAAATGAGTTATTTAAATAAAACACTCTAGGTCAATGGCTCCAGTGCATTAGTTTAAAAAAACAAACAAACAAACTTTGTAAAGCCGAAAAGGTAGTTTTTTTTTTTTCTTTTTAATGAAGGAGTTCTGTTACTTCAAAAGAAAACTTAAGTAAAGAAGCCATGTAAAGCATCTTACCTTTTTTAGTCAAAAAATACATGGAGAAAAATGGGGGCATCCCCTCCTAAGTTCCTCAGTCTTACTCAAAAGCAACTGTGAAGTACTACATTTAAATCACTTGGCGATTTCATAGCACAGTTTGAAAACAATAGGACCAAGAGATACCAAACTCCGAATGACAATGTTTATGATTGGGGAAATGTCCTCATGGTATATTCTTATCCAGTAATTTTTAAAATTATCATAAATATCTATACTTCAAAAGATGTAAGGACATAAGGAAAAATAGAAAAATACTTAATGGAAGTATAAGCAGATTTCTTCATCTGATTATACATTACTATTTTGAAGAGAGTGTTCAAAAGTAAAGGAACTCATTCCCACATTGAATTATATTTTATTTAAATAGCATGGTAAGATATAGTCATGCTCAAAGTATCACTTCAACCATGGTTCTCAAAGGACAAATGTACAAGGAGACCAAATCCTAAACATCAGATTGTCCTTTGGAAAGAAGTTTTGCAACTGGTTTCATTTTGGTACAAACAGCAGTTAGTGTAATTGTTATCATTCTTATTAATGTCTTTTTCCAGAGATCACTAGAGAGGATGAAAGACAGTACTACTTTCGTAACTCAAATGGCATTAGTTAGGGTTTCTTTTTCTTTAGAAAAGATTTGATTTTAACAAAAATTTCATTCTTTTAAGGTAGATTCTTATCCTCTGATAGGAAAATATGATTTCACTTCCAAATTCTGCAAATACTTAAAGAAGAATTAATACCAATCTTTCCAAACTCTACCAAAAAACTGAGTAATTCCAAACTCATTTTATGAAACCAATGTTATCCTGATACCAAAGCCAAACAAGGACTCTTCAAGAAAAGAAAAACACAGGCCAATATACCAGATGAATATAGATGCAAAAATCCCCAACAAAATACTAGCAAACAGAATTCAACAGTGTATTAGAAGGATTATATACCAAGAACAAGTGGGATATATCCCTGGAATACAAAGGGCAACCCATTCCAGTATTCTTGTCTTGGAAATCCCATGGACAGAGGAGCCTGGTGGGCTACAGTCTATGGAGTCACAAACAGTCAGACACGACTGAGCAAGTAACACACACACAACAAATACAAATCAATAAATGTGAAATGCCGTATTAATATGATGAAGGATAAAAGTCATATGATCAACTCAACAGAGTGAAAAAACTTTTTGACAAAATTCAATAACTTTTTATAATAAAAAACAAACTCTCAACATGTTAGGTATAGAAAGTATAATAAAAGCCACATATAAGCCTATTGCTAAGATTATATTCAATGATGAAAAGCTGAAGCTTTTTCTCTAAGGTCAGGAACAAGACAAAAATGCCCACTCTCACTACTTCTATTAGATATAGTACTGGGGTTTCTAGTCAAAGAAATCAGGCAAGAAAAAGAATACAAGTTATCCAAGTCAAAAGGAAGAAGTTAAATTATTTTTGTTTGCACATGACATGATCTTGCATATAGAAAATCCTAAATATTCCAAATCTGTTAGAACTAATAAGTGAATTAAATAGAGTTTCAAGGTATATCAGCTTACAAAACAATAAGCATCCAAAAAGGAAATTAATAAAACAATTCCATTTACAATAGAATGAAAAAGGATAAAAGTAAGGTATAATTTTACCCAATATTGCTAGTGAAAGATCTGCACACTGAAAACTATAAAATACTGATAAAGGAAAATGAAGAAAAACATAAATGGAAAGATATCCTGTGTGCAATGATTGGAAGAATTAATATTGTTAAGATGTCCATAGTATCCAAAGATATCTACATATTCAATGTGATTGCAATCAAAATTCCAACGTATTTTCACAGAAATATAAAAAAAAAAAAGAATCCTAAAATTCATGTAGAACCACAAAAGAAACAATCTTAAGAAAGAAGAATAAAGCTGGAGGCATCACACTTTATGATTTCAAATCATATTAAAAGCAAGAGTACTAAAAACAACATGGTACTGGCATAAAAATAGACACATAAACCACAACACAGAATAGATAGTCCAGAAATGAACCCCTACATATATGACCAACTAATGCTGAACAAAAGCATCAATATTCCAGAATGGGGAAAGGAGAGTCTCTTCAATAAATGATGTTTGAAAAACTGGATATCCACATTCAAAGGAAAGAAATCGGATCTGTAACTTATACTACATGCAAAAATGGCAATTTAGTCAATCACCAAATAAATCTACAGAGTACTATGGTTTTTAATAGTATAAGTAATAACTGGTGGGGAAATATAATAAGCTAATTTATCTCTCTTAAAATATTTACACAAAAAATAGAAATACCTAGAGCTTTCCAAAAGAAAAACAGCACTAACCTAATTCTTTAAAAATTTACAAGGGATCATTTAAACTAATTTATGAAAGGCAAAAAATATAAAGGTATTACCCATAAGGAAATCTATACATTTGACATCAATTAAATATTATTTAGGGAAATGCTATTTATTTTATTAATTTGCAGAACTTTTACAGTTTATGTGGAAATATAAATACGTTACAACAGTCAGGAAAATTCTGGAAAGAGGAATAATGAGGAAGAAACTACTTTGTCACATTAAATATACTATAAATTCCTATAATTAAAATGACTGAAAAATGAAAAAAGAATATGATAAAGGATACTGGAAGAAATTAGTAATTCTCAAAACAGATCAACATTGAAATAGCAATTCTCAAAATAGAGCCTCTTCCAACAACACAAGAGATGACTCTACACATGGACATCACCAGAAGGTCAATAATGAAATCAGATTGATTATAGTCTTTGCAGCCAAAGATGGAGAAGCTCTATACGACCAACAAAAAAAGACTGGGAGCTGTCTGTCATTCAGATCATGAACTTCTTACTGCAAAATTCAGACTTAAATTGAATAAGGTAGGGAAAATCACTAGACCATTCAGGTATGACCTAAATCAAACCCCTTACAATTATATAGTGGAAGTGACAAATAGATTCAAGGGATTAGATCTGATAGACAGAGTGTCTCAAGAACTATGGACGGAGGTTCGTGACACTGTATAGGAGGCAGTGCTCAAGACCATCCCCAAGAAAAAGAAATGCAAAAAGGCAAAATGGTTGTCTGCGGAGGTCTTATAAATAGCTGAGAAAAGAAGAGAAGCTAAAGGCAAAGGAGAAAAGTAAAGATATACCCATTTGAATACAGAGTTCCAAAGAATAGCAAGGAGAGATAAAAAAGCCTTTCTCAGTGATCAATGCAAAGAAATAGAAGAAAACAACAGAATGGAAAAGACTATAGATCTCTTCAAGAAAATTAGAGACACCAAGGGAATATTTCATGCAAAGATAAGCACAATAAAGGACAGAAATGGTATGGACCTAACAGAAGCAGAAGATATTAAGGAAAGGTGGAAAGAACACACAGAAGAACTATCCAAAAAAGATCTTCATGACACAGATAACGAATATGGTGTGATTACTCATCTAGAGCCAGACATCCTGGAGTCTGAAGTCAAGGGGGCCTTAGGAAGCATCACTACAAAGAAAGTTAGTAGAGGTGATGGAATTCTGGCTGAGCTATTTCAAATACTAAAAGATGATGCTGTGAAAGTGCTGTACTCAATATGCCAGCACATCTAGAAAACTCGGCCGTGGCCACAGGACTTTAAAGGGTCAGTTTTCATTCCAATCCCAAAGAAAGGCAATCCCAGAGAATGCTCAAACAACTGCACAATTGCACTCATCTCACATGCTAGCAAAGTAATGCTCAAAATTGTCCAAGCCAGGCTTTGACAGTATGTGAACTGAAAACTTTCAGATGTTCAAGCTGGATTTACAAAAGGCAGAGGAAACAGAGATCAAATTGGCAACCTCTGTTGGATCATCGATAAAGCAAGAGAATTTCACAAAAACATCTACTTTTGCTTTATTGACTACGCCAAAGACTTTGACTGCGTGGATCACAACAAATTGTGGGAAATTCTTAAAGAGACGGGAATACCTTACCTGCCTCTTGAGAAATCTGTATCCAAGTCAAGAAGCAACAGTTAGAACTTGACATGAAACAATAGACTTATTCCAAATTGGGAAATGAGTACATCAAGGCTGTATATTGTCACCCTGCTTATTTAACTTATATGCATATTACATCTGAAATGCCAGTCTGGATGAAGCACAAGCTAGAATCAATATTGCTGGGAGAAATATCAATAACCTCAGATTGCAGATGACACCACCCTAATGGCAGAAAGCAAAGGGGAACTGAAGAGCCTCTTGATGAAAGTGAAAGAGGAGAGTGAAAAAGTTGACTTACAACTCAGCATTCAAAAAACAAAGATCATGGCATCTGGTCTCATCACTTCATGGCAAATAGATGGGGAAACAATGCAAAGAGTGATCAACTTTATAATCCTGGGCTCCAAATTCACTACAGATGGTGACTGCAGCCATGAAATTCAAAGATACTTGCTCCTTGGAAGAAATGCTACGACCAACCTAGACAACACATTAAAAAGAAGAGACATTACTTTGCCAAAAAAAGGTCCCTCTAGGTCAGGGGTGGCGGCCAATAGGAGCTACCCCACATCCAAGGTAAGGAGCAGTGGCTGCGCTTTGCAGGAGCAGCCATGAAGAGATACCCCACGTCCAAGGCAAGAGAAACCCAAGTAAGACCATAGGCAGGCAGTAAGACCATTGAGACAGGGCATCAGGGGGCAGACAGACTGAAACCACAATCATAGACAATTAGCCAATCTGATCACACGGACCACAGCTTGTCTAACTCAACGAAACTAAGCCATGCTGCGTGGGGCCCCCCAAGATAGACAGGTCATGGTGGAAAAGTCTGACAGAATGTGGTGCAATGGAGAAGGGAATGGCAACCCACTTTAGTATTCCTGCCTTGAGAATCCCATGAACAGTATGAAAAGGCATAAAGATAGGACACTGAAAGATGAGCTCCCCAGGTCGTTAGGGGCCCAATATGCTCCTGAAGATCAGTGGAGAAATAACTCCAGAAAGAATGAAGGGATGGAGCCAAAACAAAAACAACACCCAGTTGTGGACATGACTGATGATAGAAGCAAGGCCTGCTGCTGTAAAGAGCAATATTGCATAGGAACCTGGAATGTTAGGTCCATGAATAAAGGCAAATTGGAAGTGGTCAGACAGGAGATGACAAGAGTAAACGTTGACATTCTAGGAACCAGTGAACTAAGATGGACTGAAATGGGTGATTTAACTCAGATGACCATTACATCTACTACTGCGGACAGGAATCCCTTAGAAGAAATGGAGTAGCCATCATAGTCAATAAAAGAGTCTGAAATGCAGTACTTGGATGCAGCCTCAAAAATGACAGAAATCATCTCTGTTTGTTTCCAAGGCAAACCATTCAATATCACTGTAATCCAAGCCTATGTCTCAATCAGTAAGGCTGAAGAAGCTGAAGCTGAACAGTTCTATGAAGACCTACAAGACCTTTTAGAACTAACACCCAAAAAAGATGTCCTTTTCATTATAGGGGACTGGAATGCAAAAGTAGGAAGTCAAGAAACACTTGGAGTAACAGGCAAATTTGGCCTTGGAGTATAGATGAAGCAGGGCAAAGGCTAATAGAGTTCTGCCAAGAGAAGGCACTAGTCCTAGCAAACACCCTCTTCCAACAACAAAAGAGAAGACTCTACACATGGACATCACCAGATGGTCAACACCAAAATCAGATTGATTATATTCATTGCAGCCAAAGATGGAGAAGCTCTATACAGTAGGCAAAAACAAGACCAGGAGCTGACTGTGGCTCAGATCATGAACTCCTTATTGCCAAATTCAAAATTAATTGAAGAAAGTGGGCAAAAACAGTAGACCATTCAGGTATGACCTAAATCAAGTCCCTGATTATTATACAGTGGAAGTGAGAAATAGACTTAAGGGACTAGATCTGATAGACAGAGTGCCTGATGAACTATGGACAGAGGTTTGTGATATTGTACGGGAGACAGGTTTCAAGACCATCCTGAAGAAAAAGAAATGCAAAAAAGCAAAAAGGCTGTCTGAGGATGCCTTACAAATAGCTGTGAAAAGAGAAGCGAAAAGAAAGGAGAAAAGGAAAGATAAACCCATTGGAATGCAGAGTTCCAAGGATAGCAAGGAAATATAAGAAAGCCTTTTTCAGTGATCAGTGCAAACAAATAGAGGAAAACAACAGAATGGGAAAGACTAGAGATCTCTTCAAGAAAATTAGAGACACTAAGGGAACATTTCATGCAAAGATGGGCTCAAAAAGGACAGAAATCATATGGACCTAACAGAAGCAAAAGATATTAAGAAGAGGTAGCAAGAATACACAGAACAACTGTACAAAAAAGATCTTCACGACCCAGATAATCATGATGGTGTGATCACTCACCTAGAGCCAGACATCCTAGATTGTGAAGAAGCATCACTACAAACAAAGCTAGTAGAGGTGATGGAATTCCAGTTGAGCTATTTCAAATCCTAAAAGATGATGCTATGAAAGTGCTGCACTCAATATGCCAGCAAATTTGGAAAACTCAGCACTGGCCACAGGAATGGAAAAGGTCAGTTTTCATTCTGATCCCAAAGAAAGGCAATCCCCAAAGAATGCTCAAACTACCGCACAATGGCACTCATCTCACACACTAGTAAAGTAATGCGCAAAATTCTCCAAGCCAGGCTTCAGCAATACCTGAACCGGGAACTTCCAGATGTTCAAGCTGGATTTAGAAAAGGCAGAGGAACCAGAGATCAAATTGCCAACATCCTCTGGATCATCGAAAAAGCAAGAGAGTTCCAGAAAAACATCTATTTCTGCTTTATTGACTATGCCAAAGCCTTTGACTGTGTGGATCACAATAAACTGTGGAAAATTCTGAAAGAGATGGAATACCAGACCACCTGACCTGCCTCTTGAGAAACCTGTATGCAGGTCAGGAAGCAACAGTTAGAACTGGACATGGAACAACAGACTGGTTCCAAATAGGAAAAGGAGTACGTCAAGGCTGTATATTGTCATCCTGCTTATTTAACTTCTATGCAGAGTACATCATGAGAAACGCTGGGCTGGAAGCAGCACAAGCTGGAATCAAGATTGCCGGGAGAAATATCAATAACCTCAGATATACAGATGACACCACCCTTATAGCAGAAAGTGAAGAAGAACTAAAGAGCCTCTCGATCAAAATGAAGAAGAGTGAAAATGTTGGTGTAAAGCTCAACATTCAGAAAACTAAGATCATGGCATTTGGTCCCATCACTCACAGCAAAATAGATGGGGAAACAGTGGAAATAGTGGCTGACTTTATTTTGGGGGGGCTCCAAAATCACTGCAGATGGTGATTGAAGCCATGAAATTAAAAGACGTTTTGTCCTTCGAAGGAAAGTTATGACCAACCTAGACAGCACATTAAAAAGCAGAGACATTACTAGGTAAACAAATGTCCATCTAGTCGGTTCAGTTCAGTCGCTCAGTCGTGTCCGACTCTTTGTGGCCCCATGAACTGCAGCATGCCAGGCCTCCCTGTCCATCACCAACTCCCGGAGTCCACCCAAGCCCATGTCCATTGAGTCGGTTATGCCATCCAACCAGCTCATCTTCTGTTGTCCCTTTCTCCTCCTGCCCTCAATCTTTCCTAGAATCAGGGTCTTTTCCAATGAGTCAGCTCTTTGCATCAGGTGGCCAAAGTATTGGAGTTTCAGCTTCAGCATCAGCCCTTCCAATGAACACCCAGGACTGATCTCCTTTAGGATGGACTGGTTGGATCTCCTTGCAGTCCAAGGGACTCTCAAGAGTCTTCTCCAACACCACTGTTCAAAAGCATCAATTCTTCGGTGCTCAGCTCTCTTTATAGTCCAACTCTCACATCCATACATGACCACTGGATAAATCATAGCCTTGACTAGACAGACCTTTGTTGACAAAGTAATGTCTCTGCTTTTTAATATGCTGTCTAGGTTGGTCATAACTTTCCTTCCAAGGAGTAAGCATCTTTTAATTTCATGGCTGCAGTCACCATCTGCAGTGATTTTTGAGCCCAAAATAATAAAGTCAGCCACTGTTTCGACTTTTCCCCATCTGTTTGCAATGAGTGATGGGACTAGATGCCATGATCTTAGTTTTCTGAATGTCAAGGCTATGGTTTTTCCAGTAGTCATGTATGGATGTGAGAGTTGGACTATAAAGAGAGCTAAGCACCAAAGAATTGATGCTTTTCAAGTGTGGTGTTGGAAGGACTCTTGTGAGTCCCTTGGACTGCAAGGAGATCCAACCAGTCCATCCTAAAGGAGATCAGTCCTGGTGTTCATTGGAAGGACTGATGTTGAAGCTAAAACTCCAATATTTTGGCCACGTGATGCGAAGAGCTGACTCATTTGAAAAGACCCTGATGTTGGGAAAGATTGAAGGCAGGAGAAAAGGATGACAGAGGATGAGATGGTTAGATGGCATCACAGACTCAATAGACATGAGTTTGGGTAAACTCCGGGAGTTGGTGATGGACAGGGAGGCTTGGCGTGCTGCAGTTCATGGGGTCACAAAGAGTCGGACATGACTGAGTGACTGAACTGTACTGAGTCAAAACTATGGTTTTTCCAGAGTCATGTATGCATGTGAGAGTTGGACCATAAAGAAAGCTGAGTGCTGAAGAATTGATGCTTGTGAACTGTGGTGTTGGAGAAGACTCTTGAGAGTCCCTTGGACAGCAAGGAGATCTAATCAGTCAACTCTAAATTAATTCAGTCCTGAATATTCACTGGAAGGACTGATGCTGAAGCTGAAGCTCCAGTACTTTGGCCACCTGATGTCAAGAACTGACTCACTGGAAAAGACCTTGATTCTTGGAAAAATTGAAGGCAGGAGGAGAAGAGGACGACAGAGCATGAGATGGTTGGATGTCATCACCGACTTGATGGACATGAGTTTGAGCAAGCTCCGGGAGTTGGATGATGGACAGAGAAGTCTGGCGTCCAGCAGTCTATGGGGTCGCAAAGAGTTAGACATGACTGAGGTACTGAACTGAACTGAAAATGGACCAAAATACATACAATCATTTAATGTTTAGATAAATTGACTTTTTAACTCACTGGGGAAATTAACTTATTTTCTAATAAATTAGAAACAAAATGACTTGCTTTTTTTGGTGGGAGAGTAGGTAGACTCACAATTCACTAAGCCTTCTGACATCCCAGGTATTGAACTGTAATGTTTGTGTTTAGAGTGATTGATTGAATTTTACGTGTTCTGTAGATTTGTGGGAATACTGGGAAAATATCACCAGCATGAAGAGAATGAAATATGGAGTCTGAAAATGCTACCCATACATTATTCAGCAAATTTGGAAACCTTGGGAGCATATCTCCACATTTTACTTGTTTTTATTTTTTATTTATGTTTTTAAAATTAATTTTATTGCAGTATAATTTACTTACAATGTTGCATTAGTTTCAGGTGTATAGCAAAGTGAATCAGTTTTACATATACATATATACACTCACTCTTTTTAAGATTCTATATATAGGTCATTACAAATTATTGAGTAGAGTTCTATGTGCTATATATAGTAGGTTTTTATTACTTATCTACTTTACATATAGTAGTGAAGACATGTCAATTTTAAATTTTACTTCATGAAATGGGAAGATTTGTTAATTGACACTGGTGGAAGAACCTGGTCACTTATTGCTAAAAATGTTCCAACATGGAAAAGTGTTGCTAAAGGCTGCAGGAAGTCTCAATTGAGGGATAAGAACTGGTAGGAGGAAGTGACAGCAGGGACAGAGTACTTAAGATTCAAAATAAAAAATTAACTCTCACATGGCATCACTTAGGACCATAGGGCTTAGAGACTTACTGAATCAAATTCAATTTTTGTTGTGGCAGTTCTATATATTTGAATAAAGCAAAAGATTCTATTTCCATTTCGAAAAAAATTCCACTCACATTTCTTATTCCCACAACCACTTCTAATTCATTTTTCAGTCTCAAGAGTTGTTTACCTCCTCCTTTTTTAATGTTACTGCACATAGCACTTATATTTTCCATTGTCTCTGTCTCCTACTCCAACAGACTTCTCTCTGTTTCTGCCTTTAATCCTGTCTTTCAGCCTTAGAAGAGTCGGTGCACACTTAAGTGATCTCTGCCAGCTGTTGCCATTATCCACTGGCTTAGTACTTAAGTTCCTATAATCTGACTTTCCTCCCCAGCAATTTTCTATTCACAAGACCTAATTATTAAAGCCAAAAATATGTTGAAAAACAATGCTTCAACCTTTCTACTATGCCTTAGGGTCACATTCCTCACAGCTATTTACAGTACATGAATCATTTTTTTCATCCTTATTACCCAACCTAACTCTTTCTACAACTCTTCCAGCAGAGATAGAAACCTGTAACCAATTAAACTATTCTCTAAATTGTCAGTGCTCATGTATGTAATATTTCATTTTTAAAAGAGGGATACCAAGTTTTCAAGGAAAAAGTGGCCAAGATAGAGCTAAATGTGATTAGGGAACAGGCTAATAAACAAAATTTGCTAGTTGAATCCTGATGCCCTGTGTCAGCTTCTACTGCTCTGCGAGATTATGACAGTGTTGTTGTTTTTTTCAATTGATTTATTCTAATTGGAGGATAATTGCTCTACAATATTGTGTTGGTTTCTGCCATATTTCAACATGAATCAGCCATAGGTATACATATGTCTGCTCCATCTTGAACCTCCCTCCCACCTCCCACCCCATCTCACCCCTCTAGGATGTCACAAAGCACCAGATTTGAGCTCCCTGTGTCACAGCAAATTTATCTGTTGCTTCATATATCTAATTTTACATGTTAATGTGTATGTTTCAGTGCTACTGTCTCAAGTTGTTCCACCCTCTCCTTCCTCCACTACGTCTGTAAGTCCGTTTATGTCTGAGTCTCCATTGCCACCCTGCAGATAGGTTCATCAGTACCATCTTTCTAGATTCTATATATATATGCGTTAATAAATGATATTTGTCTTTGTCTTTTGGACTTATTTCACTCTGTATAAGAGGCTCTAGGTTCATATACCTCAGTAGAACTGACTCAAATGTGTTCCTTTTATAGCTAAGTAATATTCCATTGTGTATATATACCACAACGTCTTTATCCATTCATCTGTCCATGCACATCTGGGTTGCTTCTATGTCCTGGCTATTGTAAATAGTGCTGCAATGAACACTGGGGTACATGTGTATTTTTCAATTATGGTTTTCTCAGGTTAAATGCCCAGTAGTGGAATTGCTGGGTCATATGGTAGTTTTATTCCTAGTTTTTTTAGGGATCTCCATACTGTTCCAGAGACGGAAATGGCAACCCACTCCAGTATTCTTGCCTAGAGAAACCTGTGGACAGAGGAGCCTGGTGGGCTGCTGTCCATGGGGTCGAATACAGTCGGACACGACTGAAGTGACTTAGCAGCAGCAGCAGCCATACTGTTCTCCATGCTGGTTGTATCAGTTTGCCTTCCCACCAACAGCATAAGAGGGCTCCCTTTTCTCCATACGCTCCCTAGCATTTAGATAGGGAAACAACAAAAATAGTGAAGAGACTTTATTTTCTTGGGTTTCAAAATCACTGCAGATGGTAACTGCAGCAATGAAATTAAAAGACACTTGCTTATTGGAAGAGAAGTTATGACCAATCTGGACAGCATATTTAAAAGCAGAGACATTACTTTGCCAGCAAAGGTCCATCTAGTCAAAGCTATGGTTTTTCCAGTAGTCATGTATGGATGTGAGAGTTGGACTATAAAGAAAGCTGAGCACTGAAGAATTGATACTTTTGAACTGTGGTGTTGGAGAAGACTCTTGAGAGTCTCCCGGACTGCAAGGAGATCCAACTGGTCAATCCTAAAGGAAATCAGTCCTGAATATTCATTGGAAGGACTGATACCGAAGCTGAAACTCCAATACTTGGGCCACCTGATGTGAAGAACTGACTCGTTAGAAAAGACCCTGATGCTGGGAAAGACTGAAGATGGGAGGAGAAGTGGATGCCAGAGGATGAGATGGTTGGATGGCATCACCGATTCAATGGACAAGAGTTTGAGCAAGCTCCGGGAGTTGGTGATGGACAGGGAGGCCTGGTGTGCAGCAGTCCAAAGAGTCTCAAAGAGTTGGACACAACCAAGTGACTGAATTGAACTCTAGCACTTACTGTTTGTAGACTTTTTGATGATAGTCATGCTGACCAGTGTGAGAGGATACCTCATTGTAGTTTTGATTTGCATTTCTCTTAATAATGAGCGATGCTGAGCATCTTTTCATGTGTTTATTAGCCATTTGTATGCCTTCTTTAGATAAATGTCTGTTTAGGTCTTCTGCCCACTTTTTATTGAGCTTTTTGTTTTTCTGGTACTGAGCTGCATGAGCTGCTTGTATATTCTAGAGATTAATCCTTCTCCAAATTAAATCTTGCGACAGTGTTTTCAAGTCTATGGTCTAGTATTTCAGATGATTATGAGAGCTTTGTGTTTTGCAGCCTGTGTTAAGAAACATTTTTTTGTTCTTTTTCATTTTAAAGTATAAAAGTTATAATAAATATTTATAAAAATTTTCAAAGCATACATGTCCTCCACCATGAAATTCTGAATATTCTAATTGTCTATCGTCATGGCAAAGTGAACATCTAAGTTCCCAGAAAAGAAAGGCTACTTTGCAAGTAACTTACCAAAGGTGAAATCTATACATTTTATATAAATGTGGACTGGGCCCCAAATTGCATAATTGATTAATAATGATGTATTATTAATTGCTTAGTTAATTCAGCAAATTTCAGAATACCTCATAAACTCTTGTTAATGTATCTATAATTGGGAGACCTTGGAGAAAGGGAATGGCAACCAACTCCAGTATTCTTGCTAATCAATGGACAGAGGAGCTTAATGGACTACAGTCCATGGGGTCGCAGAGAGTCAGACACGATTGAGGGACTAACACAAAACAACAACTGGGAGATCTATTCTGAAAAACCCAAAGCATATGACCAAAGTATGCATAAACCTCATTGGCTTTTTCCAAAGAGGACATCATCAACCTTTAGGACTTCAATCAATTAGAATCAATATGGTAATGCAATAGGTGATTTTGAGCACTATAGTAGGTAGTATTTGTGAAGTGCTTAGCAGAGCTCCTGGTATAGAAAATAGAAATGGAGCACCTGTTATATATTTACAATTGCTACCTGATTTAATTCTCTACATAGTTATGTAAGATAGTATCTTTTGTCTGCAATGATAAGTTAGTAAGAAAGAAAAGTTATGCAGCAGTCAGTAAAGTATAGTTTGGGAGGAAGGAGAGATCAAATGATCCAGAAGGACAAGTAGCTTTAAAGGACAGGCAGGAATTAGAACACAAGGTTTTCTCGAGTTTTTACCCTCCCCATGCTCTCAGTTCAGCTCAGTTCAGTCACTCAGTCCTGTCTGACTCTTTGCGACCCCATGGACTGCAGCACATCAGGCTTCCCTGTCCATTATTCAGCTCCTGGACCTTGTTCAAACTCATGTCCATTGAGTTGGTTATGCCATCCAACCATCTCATCCTCTGTCGTCCCCTTCTCCTCTCGCCTTCAACCTTTCCCAGCATCAAGGTCTTTTCCAATGAGTCAGTTCTTCACATCAAGTGGCCAAAGTATTGGAGATTCAGCTTCAGCATCAGTCCTTCCAAGGAATATTCAGGACTGATCTACTTTAGGATTTACTGGTTTGATCTCCTTGGAGGCCAAGGGACTCTCAAGAATCTTCTCCAACACCACAGTTCACAAGCATCAATTCTTCAGTGCTCACCTTTCTTTACAGTCCAACTCTCACATCCATACATGACCACTGGAAAAACCATAGCCTTGACTAGACGAACCTTTGTTGGCAAAGTAGTGTCTCTGCTTTTTAATATGCTGTCTAGGTTGATCATAACTTTCCTTCCAAGGAGTGTCTTTTAATTTCATGGCTACAGTCACCATCTGCAGTGATTTTGGAGCCCAGAAAAATAAAGTCAGCTACTGTTTCCACTGTTTGTTTCCCCATTTATTTGCTATGAAGTGATGGGACAAGATGTCATGATCTTAGTTTTCTGAATATTGAGCTTTAAGCCAACTTTTTCACTCTCCTCTTTCACTTTCATCAAGAGGCTCTTTAGTTCCTCTTCATTTTCTGCCATAAGGGTGGTGTCATTTGCATATCTGAGGTTATTGATATTTCTCCTGGCAATCTTGATTCCAGCTTGTGCTTCTTCCAGCCCAGCATTTCTCATGATGTACTCTGCATAGAAGTTAAATAAGCAGGGTGACAATACACAGCCTGACGTACTCCTTTTCCTATTTGGAACCAGTCTGTTGTTCCATGTCCAGTTCTAACTGTTGCTTCCTGACCTGCATACAGGTTTCTCAAGAGGCAGGTCAGGTGGTCTGGTATTCCCATCTCTTAAAGAATTTTCCACAGTTTATTGTGATCCACACAGTCAAAGGCTTTGGCATATTCAATAAAGCAGAAATAGATGTTTTTCTGGAACTCTCTTGCTCTTTCGATGATCCAGAGGATGTTGGCAATTTGATCTCTGGTTCCTCTGCCTTTTCTAAATCCAGCTTGAACATCTGGAAGTTCACGGTTCATGTATTGCTAAAGCCTGGCTTGGAGAATTTTGCGCATTACTTAACTATCGTGTGAGATGAGTGCAATTGTGCGGTAGTTTGAGCATTCTTTGGGGATTGCCTTTCTTTGGGATCAGAATGAAAACTGACCTTTTCCAGTCCTGCGGCCACTGCTGAGTTTTCCAAATTTGCTGGCATATTGAGTGCCGCACTTTCACAGCATCATCTTTCAGGATATGAAATAGCTCAACTGAAATTCCATCACCTCCACTAGCTTTGTTTATAGTGATGCTTAGGTGGGTGTATTTCCACATGACTGATTTAATCTATTTACATATTGACTTCCTTCAATCTCTTCTCAAAACTTTAACACATTTCCAAGTTCTAAAGAAAACTGCTGCTGCCCTATTACTTTTTGGAATGTGATTAAAAAGTCAGTCCTTTTATCTATACTTCTCTTTTAGTGTATACTATCTTGCAATAATTTTAAATTTAGTTTCCATATTCAGTATTTTAAATATATCAATATATCATCTTTAACATAACCCCAAAATCTGAAGTAAAAGAATGTATATAGAGAAATATCTCCTGCTTTCACTTTGTCTCCAGTTTTTCTTATTGAACTAACTCCATCCTAGAAACACCAATTATTTTCTTTTGTATCCTTCCATAGTTGATAGAAAGATATAAACAAATGTTAATATATATTTGTTTAGTTTCTCTTATAAGTGTTAGGCTATTGTACACACTGATCCGTAGCTTCTTTAAAATTTGAGTATATCATTTGGAAAACTTTTCAAATCATTGTATAGAGGACTAATCATTATTTTTTAAAGCCATATAGCATTCTAATATATTAACATAACATAATTTGTTCAAAGAGTTCTTTATTAATATTTATTTTTTTCTATTAACAACATGACAGTGAATAATATAAACATATGTCATTTCATCCTTGTGCAAAAACTATACTTGCTATGCCAAAGAACATATATCATTGTATTGTAGCACATATTACCAAATTTTCCTCCAGGAGGTTTGCACCATTTTACACTCCCACAAGAAATTTATGAAAGTATATTTTGCACAAGTGTGTTAACAACTTCTGGTTTTTGCCAATGTGTTACATGAAAATGTCATCTCATTGGAATGTTAATTTACCTTTCTCTGTATGATTA
This sequence comes from Cervus canadensis, assembly GCF_019320065.1. Taxonomy (NCBI): domain Eukaryota; kingdom Metazoa; phylum Chordata; class Mammalia; order Artiodactyla; family Cervidae; genus Cervus; species Cervus canadensis. The sequence goes on along the minus strand of NC_057390.1, from coordinate 22,627,200 downwards.
GGAATAGAATTAAATTTATTCACTGAACAGATACTTATTGGATCCCTATTATGTGCCAGCTTTATTCAAAGTGATGGGAATATAAAACTGATCTGAACAGAAAAAGCATATATATGTATCTGATTATACACGTAATCATATACTTACAGTGAATTATTTAGCATAGTATTCAATGGTGATAACTGTTATGAAGAAATAAAAGTAGAATAAGGTGAAGGGAGAACAACAGTCATGATAAACTTCATTGACAGAGTTACATTTTGGAAAAACTTTGAAGATGAGGGAGATTACTGGGAGAAGTGAATTCCAGGTAGAGGAAAGAGTCAGTGCAAAATCTCAAGGTGGAGAATATTTGGCATTGTGGAGGAATTACAAGTTCAGTGTGACTGAAGCAGAACCAGAGAGGGGAGGAATGATAAAAATTGTTAGAGAGATAATGAGAAGCAGAAATCCACAGGGCTTTGGTACACAATGCAAAACACTTTGGCTTTCATTCTGGATAAATGAAAAGCCACTGAAAATATAAAAGTATATATTTTAAAGCTAAAATATACTTCTAAAGGATCACTATAGATGCTATTAAGATTAAACCATACAGAGCAAGGGTGGAAGCAGAAAGACCAGTTTCAAGACTACTGCCTAAATCCTATCAAGAGATGATGGCAGATTCTTCCAGGGTTGAGTAATAAAATTGGGTTGTCAGTCCTGAATATATGTTCAAGATATAGCAAACAAGACTTCCTGGAAAAATTGGATATGTAGTGTAACGGAAATAAAGAAGAAAATTATTACTCCAACTTTTCTAGCTTGAGCAACTGGAGGGTTGAAATTGCTATTACCTAGATTTTTTGTAAGATATATTTGTATTTCCATTATTATTTTTTTAACTGAACTCTCTATTCATATTCTTTGCTTATTTTTCTATTGTGATTCTTGCTCTTTTTCTTAAGATTTTCTAGATTATCTATTTATCTATGTAAAATAATCCCTTTATAGGCATAGACTAAAAATATATTATGCCAATTTATATTTTTCTTTGCTCACGCTAGTTTTGAAGCAGTTTGTTTTCTTCTGCTTGATTTTTTAAGGCATGCGGATTTGTAAAATTGCTTGAAATTATCCATTTTATTAGGTCCTGAATTTTTAGTCAGAATTAGAAATATTCTAGCTCCAAGATTAGGTATATGTTATCTTATGACTTGTTTTATGGTTTCATTTTTTACATGTGCATCTTTAATCCACTAGACATACGTCTGGTGAAGTGTGACAAGCATAAATCCCATTATGTCTAGATGACCATTCAGTTGTCCTCAATAATTTATTAAATTCCCTATATTTTCTTCATTTATTATATATGCTGCCTTTCATAGCTTTGAGTCCTAACTGTAACTGGGTCAAATTCTAGCACCATATTCTATTCCTTTCGTTCTCATATCTGTTCATGACACATGGCTGTGTGTTCTTTATTTAGAATTTATAATTATTTTTATAAATGGTAGGACTATGCCCTAAGATCATTTCTGTGATCTTCATTTTCAAAAATTCCTGGTTACTTCTGTTAACTTACCATTTGATCTTTAGAAGCACTTTGACTATTTGTTAAACTATCAGCTCAGAGAGCATTAACATCTTAATTTTTTGACTTCCTATCAGAATGTTTTTATATTTGAATTTGTTTCAACTTTTTTCTTTGTTTGCTTTTTGGGGGTATTTTAAACATTTCTCCATATGGGTCTTGAGCTTTTTATGTTCTGTTGTGATTGTAAATGAGAGAACTTTTCTTTTACCATATACCATCTATTTGTTTTATTAATATATACACAAATGGTGTTGATTTCTGCATGCATGTACCCTAAGTTGCTTCAGCTATGTCCAACTCTTTGAGACACTATGGACCACAGCCTACCAGGCTCCTCTGTCCATGGGATTCTCCAGGCAAGAATACTGGAGTGAGTTGCTGTGCCTTCCTTCAGGGGATCTTCCCGACCCAGGGATCCAACCCACATCTGTTATGTCTACCTGCAATGGCAGAAGAGTTATTTACCACTAGCACCACTTGGGAAACCCTGATTTCTATATACTGATTTCATATCCTATTACCTTACTGCATTTTCACATTGTTTGTATGGTTTTTCAATAGGTTCTATCATGAGTTTCAGTTTCATAACAATTTCAAGTGCCAAGGGTGACAGTTTCATCTCTTTTCCTAATTTATGTCTAATTAGTAAGTAAACAAACAAACGAACTCCACAACAGTTGTGAGAGGGATCAGCCTCTGTCATCTCCCCGTCCTGTTCCCATATTACAGAAGCCTGTAAATTAGGTGGGGCAATATGCACTTCTATATCACCGAGGAATATTCTCTCAGAAGATTCTTCACAATAATTACTATTTGTTTATTGTTTCCTTCTATACTCTGAGTTTCCTAAATGTTGTATTTTGTTCATATTTTATTATTATATCTCCAGGCACATAATGTTAATAAATGATACATACAAGTTAAATGAATGATTAGACAACTTAATGAAGATTATATGTCTTTGCATAAAGACACTGCATAGTGATATTTAAAGATTTTTTTTTTTGTCTCTACATATAACTGCTTCTTAGTTTGAGACAGTTCACTAGAGTAGAGCAAAGGGTTCAGAGGTCAACAAATCTTACTTCTTCACCCTCTGGCTATGTAATTTGGGGGCAGGCATGTCAACTTTCTAATACTCAATTTGTGAAAGGCAAATGATGTATCATCAAGATTTCCTTTGAAGAAAAAAGATATTGCAAATGGAATGATGACTATCAAATTAGAATTTTTCCCCTTCTCTTCAACACAGGCTCTTTAAGAGAATATTGATTATATGTGAGAGCACTTTTGGTCCATTTCCCTGAAGGTTCTAACTGCTGGCCTTTTGTCAGTGTTGATGCAAACTCACCCCCTCATCCTTCTCTCATTATTTCTCACGCAGCTTTTCCTACCTCCTCTTCTGAGTAGGCAACGCAGAGTTCTTCTCTAATGCATCACTTTGTACTTGTCTAACTCAAATGTCTATATGTTCTCCACTTCTTTCATTTATTAAGAACACTATTAATAATAAATCTCTCCTTTGAAAATAACTATTTCACTGTGATTCATTTAGCCTGAACCCTGTCATTTGGGGTTTAAAAAGGAATCTCAAGACAAATAAACCCCTTCCTACTCATTTGATGGGGACAAAATGGATGATTAATATGAAAAGAAATGTCTTGACTTGTAGGCAGTGCTGTCAATGAAATTTATTTCAATTTCCTGAGGCATTTCTTTTTCATTTCAATAAAGATTCAAACAGAACTAAGGAAAATCCATGCTCATGAAATCCTATTTCCACAGGCTGACTTTGGGGAGATGACATCTCTTCTTGCATGGCCCTTTCTCATTCAATTCTGATCCACAGGTTAAGAGACATGATAATTACTTCTTCATAGGAGGCATTTCTACCTACTGCTATCAATCATTCTCTGAGAACTGGAAATAGCAACCTTACCACCATCCTTCACAGACTGAACATAAAGCTGAATTGATTTAAAAGAAGCCTGACTACATGAAAGTCTGACAAATCATGGTCATCCTTCCACTCAGCAAGTTGTTGATTGTTCAGCAAAACTCACAGAGGGTGGGAGGTGATGTTTCCAGGCTACAGTAATTAGGGTAGAATGGTTTGGAGAAACTACTGGAAAGCTATGATGAAATGCCAGGAGCACTGTGGCTTTATTAGGAAAATGCCGAACAGTGCTAACAGTGTCTGGAAAATAAGATTATTGCTTTTATTCTGCACTCCAGAGGGAGAAATTAGCCAATTAAAACATTCAGTGCTAGAAGTACCATGCTGAGCATTCAGCTAAAAGATATGCTCAGAGATTATTTTATAATTCAGCACATTGTTCTTCAACCAGCATAATGGCCTAATAACCATAGTAGTACAGCAAGGAGGGGGAACAATTTTTCTTCAAGACAAAGGACCCATCTATAGTGTGAGTCAGAATCAAAATGTTATATCAAAGTAAATCAGCAGGGAGAAAATTGTGAAAATAAAAGATAGTATATAGAATGGAAACTAGAAAGAGGGAGGAATGGAGGGAGGGAGGGAGGGAAAGAGACAGGAAGGAATGTTTCAAGTAGATACTATTCAGGAAATGCTTGTGGTAATATTTCATCACCTTTCATTTTAAGCAAGGTTAAGTAGCTTTTTCTTTGTGTGTCTCCCATATAATCATTTGCAAAAATGTCAATATCCCCCTTGTTATTATTTGACCTTTTGGGATGCTTAATGAAGAACTTAACAGTTTTTTTTTTTTTTCTCTTGCCTATTTCTTTCTGTTTTTCTGGTCCCTATCTTAGGAAAGTTGAGTTACATGAGAAAGATAAAGGACATTAAGAAAGTGGTTGCTGTCCCTTGCAAGTGAATGAACTTACTGCTTTCCTGTTTCTTCATAAGAAAATTTCATTAACAATTTTAGCCATGATATATGAAGAAGACAGTGGAGTAGGAAGACTCAGTGCATCTCCTCTCACCAGAACATCAAAATTACAACTATTTACAAATCAACTATTAATGAAAAGACTGGAAACTACTAGGAAATATCTACAATGAAAGATATAAAGAAAGAACCACAGGGATAGGAGGGACAGAGTCACAGTACAGCCAAAACCGACACGCCCACATTGGTGACCCACAAACAGGAGAAAAATTGTAGAGGTTCTCCTCAAGGAGCGAGGGATCTGAGCTCCACGTTGGGCTCCCAAATCCTGGGGTTTCATGGTGAGAAAACAATCCCTCAGAATGTTTGGTTTTGAAGGCCAGTGGGGCTTACTTTCAGGAGACCCAGAGGGCTATGGGAATAGAGACTCCACTCTTAAAGAGCACACACAAAATCTCACAATTGTTGAGACCCAGAGCAGAAATTTTAAAAAAGCCTGGTCAGAACTACCTTCTAATTGTGGAGAATTTCCACAGAGAGGTAACAGGCAATGGGAGCTCACCCTGGGGACATAGACACAGGTGGTGGGCATTTCGGGAGCTTCTTCTACCACGTGGACACTGGTGCTGGCAAGCATCATTTTGGAATCCTCCCTCTAGCTTATTGGCCTCACCCTGGCCTGGTCTGGCCCAAAGGGTGTAGACACTAATACCAGGAGGCCTTAGGTCATGCAGCTAACTGGGCAGAACCCCACTCACCAGCAGACAGGCTGCCCTAAGACCTTCTGACCCTATAGCTGCCCAGGACATGGCCCTGCCCATAAGATGGGCCAGGACATAGCCCCACACAGCACTGCACAGATACTAGACCCAGGACCCCCAGGGCCCTGCAGCCAGAGATCCAGGCACAGTTCCATCAGGGAGCAGGTACCAGTCCCAGACTCTCCTGGGCCCCAGCTCTGTCCGCTACTAAGCCTATTCACCCTTTAGGACCAGCCTTACCCACCAGCAGGCAGACATTAGCCCCGGGACGACCGCAGGCCAGCAAACAGCTATGGCAGGACCCAGTCCACCCACTAGCAGTCTGATACCGGCTCTGACACCTTAGGTCTCTGGCCTTCCAGATTCAGCCCTGCTCACCAATGGGCTGACAAAAGTGTCAAGACACCTTGGATCCTACAGCCAGCTAGCTGGTCAGGAACCAGCCCTACCCACCAGCAGTCCTATGCTGACTCAGGGACCCCTGGTTCCTGCATCCAGACCTAGGCCTGGCTCTGTTCACCAGTGGGCAGTGGGTCGGCACCAAGTGAGAAAACTGGACAGCTACATGTAAAAGAATGGAATCAGAATATTTCTCACACCATGTACAAAAATAAATTCAAAATGTATTAGGGACCTAAATGCAAAATTGAAAGCAATAAAACTCCTAGAAGAAAACATAGGTAGGACATTCTTTGATACAAACCCTAGCCACATAATTTTGGATCCATCTCCTAAAGGAAAGGGTGGGGCGGGGGGGGGAAAGGCAAATATAGATGGGACCTAAATAACCTAAAAGCTTCTACACAGTAAAAAAAAAAAAAAAATCAATGCAACAAAAAAACAATCTACCGCATGGGAGAAAAATATTTGCAAATAATATGACCTATAACAAGTTAATATCCAAAAATATATAAGCAGCTCAAACAACTCAATGTAAAAAAAAAAAACAAAACAAAACTGGATTAAAAATCAGTTCAGGCAAAAGACCCAAATAGACATTTTTCCAAAGAAGACATATAGATGACCAACAGGAACGTGAAAAGATGCTCAGCACTTTTTAATTATCAAACAAATGCAAATCAAAACAATGAGATAGCACCTCACACTTGCCAGAGGCTATCATCTAAACATCTACAAAAAAACAAATGTTGGTAAGGATGTGGAGAAAAAGAAACCCTTGTATATTGTTGGTGTGAACATATATTGGTGCAGCCACTGGAATACAATATGAAGTTTCCTCAAAAAACTAAAACTAGAACTACCTTATGATCCAGTCATTTCACTCCTGGGTACATATCCAAAGAAAAGAAAAACACTAATTTGAAAGGATATATACATCCCAATAATCGTAGCAGCATTATTTATGATAGCCAAGAAATAGAAGCAATCTAAGTGTTTATCAACATATGAATGATAAAGAAGATAAACACACACACATGTTCACACACAGTGAAATGCTACTCAGTCACACAAGAATGAGATTTGGCCATTTGCAACTGCATGGGGCTTCCCTGGTAAAGATGTCAAAGAATCTGCCCACAATGCGGGAGACCCAGGTTTGATTCCTGGGTCAGGAAGGTCCCCTGGAGAAGGCAATGGCTACCCACTCCAGTATTCTTGCCTGGAGAATTCCATGGACAGAGGAGCCTGGCGGGCTACAGTCCAAGGGATTGCAAAGAACTGGACATGACTGAGTGACTAACACTTTCACTTTTTTACTTCTCCCAACCCTCCATGGATGAACCTGGAGGGTATTATGCTTAGTAAAATGAGTCAGAGAAATGCAGACACTGTATGTTATAATTTATATGTAGAATCTAAAAAGTTAAATAAGGCATGTTCAGTTTTTAAAATAAAAATTGTATATATTTTAAATGTACATGATATTTCAACATATCTTTATCTATATAGATATGGTGAAAAAACTGCCACAATCAAGCAAATTAACATAACTGTCCTATCACATAGTACCATATTTGTGTGCGTGTGTGTAGTGAGAACAAGCAGATCCATTGTATAGCAAATTTCCAGCATACAGTATAGCATTATTAATTATACTCACCTTGCTGTAAATTAGATTTCTGGAACTTATTCAATCTATGTAACTTCAGCTTTGCATTCTTTGGCCAACATCCTCCCACTTCCTCCAACTACTCTCCTTGGTAACCACTGCTCTATCCTCTGCTTCTATGAATTTGACCTTTTAAGGTTCCATATATATAAATAATCATGCAGTATTTTTCTTTCTGTGTCTGGCTTATTTCACTTAGCCTATAATGTACTTCAGGTTCATTCAAAGTGGTTGCTTTGTCTAGGGCATATTCATTTTTGACGCTACATTTTAAAATTTATGAAGATATTCCTCAGCATATTCTTGAACTCAAGGGACATTTCCTTTGTAGGAACAAAGTGGACAGTGAGTTTCATCCTTATTTTCTTCTATTTGACATCTCAAAAAGACAGGATCAAAAATACAATGCAAAATTCAGCCCAGATATTGTAACAACAGAGAAATTAACACAATAGTATAATTTCAAAATCTTGTGCTATGTTTTGTTTTTATTCCTCTCTATAGATTTCAATATCACTAAAATTTAAAACTTGTTCTAAAGTGATTCATAAAATGATATTTGAGAGAAAATCGTTCACAAGAAAGTTCACAAAAAATTTTAACTCTTAACCAAGATATGAGAAGTTTAAATTTTATATGTATTCTCCATTATTTATCAATAATTACAAAAGAAGGGGATTCTTCTATTAATGCAATGGACAGAATGTGTCAATCATGTAGAAATGAAAGAACCATGTTCATTTTATTTTTATGCTTAAGATAATTACATATATACAAAAGAATTTACAATTTTTAATTTAATTTTAGAACTCAAAACCCTGAAGGTAACAAATAAAACTATGGTTTTTGTTTCACCAAGGACATGAATTTTAAATAGCTTAAGAAAAACAATCATCTCAAGGCTGCATATTCTGAAAAATATCTTGATATAAATCAGGTAGGAAAGCTGAAAAAAAAATGCATATGATTCTCAGTATAGCTGATATTTTAAAACCATAAAAGAAATACAACAGAGATATTAAATGAAGAACAACCTAAAAATAGAGAGATAATTTGAAGGTTAAGCAGTTCTGAGGGGATTGGCCATCCCAGAAACTAGGTAGAGTATGTTTTAAAGGCATCACTGACCGTGGAGTGGGTTTTAACTTACTCAAGGTGGGGATTTAGAATTGAGACTCTTAAATAAAAATAGAACCATCAAAATGTTCTCTCTTTAGGGAAAGTGTAAAATAGAAAAAAAAAAAAAAAATAATGCTGTCCATTGGAAAAAGAAGATTACAAAATAAGCCTGTCTGTTAGTCCTGAACTTGGATAGAAAAGAATGTCTCCCACTAGTATTAGAATACCAGGCTTGTCTTATGTGGATTTGAGGTTCAAATTTATTCTACCTTCATCGTACAGGAAACCTCAAATCAAGAAAATAATTTTAAAAAAGTTTTAAATGTTCTTATAATGGTAGTTCCTGTCAGTCTCTGTTCCAATTCAAACCCTTTTCAGAGGAAGTTCTCTTAATCAAGACCCCATAGCTTTCCCACAAAATATAAGCTCAGTCTAAACTTTATGAGAGAGAGAGACAGAGATTTATTTTAGAGATTTGGTTTGTGATATTGTGGGGCTTGGCTGTGAAATCTGCAGGACAGGCTAGCAGGATGGAAAGCTACATAAGATTGATGTTACAGTCTAAGTCCAAAGGCAACCTGGGGGCAGAAATCCTTCTTTCCTGAGACACCTCAGTTTTTTTCTATTAAAGGCTTCAAATGATTATGTGAGAGAGGGTAATTAAATTACAGAGGGTAGTCTGCTTTATTAAAACTTTACTAATTTAAATGTAATCACACCAAAAATTCCTTCACAGAAACATTTAGATGGTATATGACAAAAATTTGGTACCGTGGCCTAGCCAAGTTGATTCATAAAAATGAACCTGATACAACCTAATAGATCTTTAAGAAATAAGAGTCACAGATATTACAAGATATAAATAAGTAGTGACAATATTGAAAGTTATGATTTTGAGCATTACCTTGCATGTGAAATGAGTGCAATTGTGTGGCAAATGCTTGGCTTTGCACACATTTCACATGCTAGCAAGGTAATGCTCAAAATCCTTTAAGTTAGTCTTCAACAGTATGTGAACTGAGAGCTTCCAGATGTATAAGCTGGATTTAGAAAAGGCAGAGGGACCAGTGATCAAATTGCCAACATCCGTGGGCTCATAGAAAAAGCAAGAGAATTCCAGAAGAATATCTACTTCTGCTTCACTGACTACACTAAAGCTTTTGTGTGAATCACAACAAACTATGGAAAATTTTTATAGAGATGAGAATATCAGACAACCTTACCTGCCTCCTGAGAAGACTGTATGAAGGTCAACAAGCATCAGTTAAAACCAAACATGGAACAATGGACTAGTTCAAAATTGGGAAAGGCTGTATATTATTACTCTGCTTATTTAACTTATATGAAGAGTACATATATATGTACTATCTGGATGATTTACAAGCTAGAATCAAGATCGCCAGGAGAAATGTCAATTACCTCACAAATGCAGATGATACCACCCTAATGGCAGAAAGCAAAGAGGAACTAAAGAACCTCTTGATGAAGGTGAAAGAGGAGAGTGAAAAAGCTGGCTTAAAACTCAACATTCAAAAAACTAAGATCATGGCACATCTAGTTCTATCTCTTGATGGCAAACTGATGGGGGTAAAAATGGAAGTAGTGACAGACTCTATTTTCTTGGGCTCCAAAATCACTGCAGACAGTGACTGCAGTCATGAAATTAAAAGACGCTTGCTCCTTGGAAGAAAAGCTACAACAAACCTAGACAGTGTATTAAAAAGCAGAAACATCACTTTGCCAACAAACTTCAGTATAGTCAAAGCTATGGTTTTTCCAGTAGTCATGTACAGATGTGAGAGTCAGACCATAAACAAGGCTGAATGCCAAGGAATTGGTTTTGAACTGAGTTACTGGAGAACACTCTTGAGAGTCCCATGGACTGCAAGGAGATCAAACCAGTCAATCTTCAAGGAAATCAACTCTGAATATTCTTTGGAAGACTGATGCTGAAGCTGAAGCTCCAATACTTTGGCCACCTGATACAAACAGCCAACTCACTGGAAAAGACCCAGAATCATGCTGGGGAAGATTGAAGGCAGGAGAAGGGGCCGACAGAGGATGAGATGGTTGTTTGGCATCACTGATTCAATGGACATGAATTTGAACAAACTCTTGGAGATAGTGAAGGACAGGAAAGCCTAGTGTATTCCAGTCCATGGGGTCACAAAGAGTCAGGCATGACTTAGTGACTGAACAACAATAAATATGATAGCAACTTACCCTCATTAACTAAGAAAATGAATGTATGCTGCTGCTGCTGCTAAGTCGCTTCAGTCGTGTCCGACTCTGTGCGACCCCATAGATGGAAGCCCATCAGGCTCTCCCGTCCCTGGGATTCTCCAGACAAGAACACTGGAGTGGGTTGCCATTTCCTTCTCCAATGCATGAAAGTGAAAAGTGAAAGGGAAGTCGCTCAGTCGTGTCCGACTCTTTGTGACCCCATAGACTTCAGCCTACCAGGCTCCTCCGTCCGTGGGATTTTCCAGGCAAGAGTACTGGAGTGGGGTGCCATTGCCTTCTCCAATGAATGTATAGTTCTTCATTAAATATAAAACTTTAAAGAAGACTGGTCATATACTAGGTCACATATCTCAAACAACTGGTCTTATTCAAATATGTTCTCTGATTTCTTAAGTTATAAATATATATCAAATGACAACTAAACACCCATATATAGAGAAATATAATGCATGCTTTGATTAAAAATCGTAATGAAAATAGAGAACAGGAAACAGCATTAATGGCTAACAATCTAGATTCTCGAGTTAAGACTACCTGAATTGAATCTTATCTCCAGAATTTGTTAGCTGCGTGACTATGACCTAGTTATTTCACTTCTCTCTGTTTCCTGCAAAAAAGAAAGAAAATAACTCTATTGACCTAATGAGTTAGTGTGAGGATTAAATGAGCTAAAATATGTACAATTTTACCACAGGTCTCCAAAATAAGTAAGTATTCAGTAACTATTAGCTCTAATAAAATAATGCTTAAAATATGGCAGAATATAAGTGAACTTAAGTATTTTTACTGGAGAAAACATTTAAAACATGAAATAGTTATTCACTTTAAAAAGTATAAAAGCAGAAATTAATGGAATAGGATATGAAAGAGTAAACCAGGACCAAAAGAGCCTGAAATTGATACTTGGGAAAGGCTAAAGAATAGAACAAACACGGGAAAGAGTTTTCAAGTAAAAATGAAAAAAAGACACAAACAATATGGGAAGAAAGTAGCCATAACCTCCAAAATCTTACTTTTTCAGGTATAAAGCACTGATATACATGTTGTATATAAGCAGATACACAGCACATCTGTGGCATTAAAATTCTATTTTCAACATTTTAAAAATTTTACAAAATATACTAAAACAACAATTTAAAACTCTGCAACTTCAATATGTTCTTGGAAAAACAGATAATGATGGGAAGTTAAGATAAGATTGATTGGGTAACTTTGGTTTGTGATTATATTTACTTAATCACAAACTGATATTTTGGGCTCTGTTTTCCAAATCCATATTAGCAAGAGCTATGTTGTCTGAAAATTATCACTGGACTAAAAATATTTATTTTAAAAATTGAGACAAACTGAAGATTTCCAGAGGACAAAGGAAGCTACAGGGAAGTAATACTCAAGAGTAATTTCCAAGAGTGATTATTAAGGTCATAATTTTTTATTTATTTTTTTAATTTTAAACTTTTATTTTTTTATTGGGTTATAGCAGATTAAGGTCATAATCTGTAAATGGAACATGATTCAGAATCAATTCCCATTACTTACCCCTTGATTTAACTTGGGGAAAATGACTTAGACTCATCATCTGTCTGGAAAACGGGTAATATAACACCTAATAGGATTATTCATTGTGAGCATCATGATGAAAATTTTACCTTACAATGCCTATTACATAAGAAGTATTCAGAAGGTGAGTTTTTGATCCATTCCCTTTCTAATCAATGAAGGGTAGATTCCTGCACTCATTGATTAAGTTCTTTTTGTTTGTTTGTTCCTGGAAACTAAAATCTGTTTTACCAACAGTAACAACAACCAAAAGCCCTTCTCCACATTTTTAAGTTTCCTCTAAGGGATTTCTATTCCTAAGTGCTGCTTTTGGCTGGGTTACTTGATTGCACATAAACATAATGTAGAAAGATTGTGAAAGTTTTCCTTTGTCCTATTAATATACAGATTTTATTTTTTTTAATTTTTTTTTTCTTTCTCTTTTGGCTGTGCTGGCTCTTTGCTGCTACACTTTTTTTTCCAGTTGCAGTGAGCAGGGGCTGTCCTCTAGCTTTAGTGCTCTGGCTTCTTACTGCAGTGGCCTCTCTGCCGCAGAGCGCAGGCTCCAGGGCACCGGGGCTTCCGTTGCTGTGGCCTGCGAGCTCAGCGGTTTCAGCGTCCGGCCTCTAGAGCGCAGGCTCAATGGCTGCATTGCACCGGTTTAACTGCTCCAAGGCACGTGGGATCTTCGGAGCAGGGATCAGACCCATGGCTCCTGCATCGGCAGGCAGATACCACTGAGCCACCAGGGAAGCCCAATATACAGACTTTTACCTGTCCCTCCTTTTTGCCTAGATAAACAGATTATCTCCTTTTTTTTTTTTTTAAGAATCTCATATTATCTTGGCTTAGGTAAACAAACAAAAAATATAAGATGAAAAATATGTTAAAATTATTGAGTTTAAATCATTTTGTCATGAAACAATACTTTTCATAATCATTTCCAGTTTTGATTATAAATATTTAATAAATAATTCATTTGGACTCTAACTTCAAAATGCACAATACATCAAGGTTGGTATAAATAGTAATTCTTTTATAGACTGTGTGATCATTTACCCCAAAGCTACAAGTTGAAGTCAATAGTTTGCTGAGTATTCTTCACAGTATTTCTAGCAAATCATTTCTAGCCTATAGGACTTTAGTTTTTCCACTCAGTAAATTAGGAAGCAGGAAAAATAAAATCTGAGCTGTGTATTCAATTGCTTCATGCTTTGGGAATATGAATTGGCTAATTTGTTTTGAGTACTGCAAATTACAGAGCTAAATATCTCTTTGAATCACAGGAAGATCTACTCCTCTGAGCGATTATCTTAAATATCTTCTATTCAAAAAGAAAAAAGTATAACCTCTCAGTAGGTAATGCATGATCCACAGACTAAAAACACTGAGCAGTACTCAAAGCACTCTGGTTTTCATTGCTACTGGCCAACGTTTTGAATTCTTTTACTTTGACCTCTCTCTTCTGAATGAGAACAAGAGGACAGATGATCATGGAAGAAGCGGTGGGACCAGAAGGTAGAGGACATGGCAGACTACAGCAGGGTGTACGGGTTTCCAGTTACCTGGCAACGACGACCAACCTAGATCATTTTTCTCCTTGTAGGGGAACCCTGGACCTCTCCAGTTTTATACTACCACCATCACCTAATGTTTATCAACCTGTGATTCTAATTTGAGGACTATGTTTCACCATAATGTTTAAATTGCCTAAGCAAGAAATATCAGTAAGATGTCAAGAAATACATTTCACCAAAAAGTGATCTGACAAACCCAACTGTTCAATATCTTGCATGAGGTTGAGAACTAGAATTAAAGATCTAGATTTAAAGCATAAGGAGATGTTAACTCTACTTTTGGCAAAGCTTTTCATATTTCTTATCTATAAAGAAACAAGTCAACCTTTTGGCTCTTTGGTGATTTAAAGAGTCAATTGAACTGGAAATCAGGATGAAGAACAAAGAGTAGAAAACTTATCTTTTATATGATTAAATAAAATTTAACATGTTGAGAAAAAAGGTTATTTAGCAATAACATTAAAAGATGGTGGGGAGAAGGGAGAATGGCATGGGAAAATATACACTACCATATGTAAAATAGACAGCCATTGGGAATTTGCTCTAAGACTCAGAGAATACAAACCTGGATTCTGTGACAACCTAGAGGGGTAGATGGGTGGGAGGTGGGAGGGAGGGGCTATGTTTTTACCTATGGCTGATTCATGCTGATATATGGCAGAAACCAACATAGTATTGCAAAGCAATTATCCTTCAATTAAAAATAAATAAATTTAAAAATAGTAAATGAGAGGTAAAATATTAAAAGCTTAAAAAAATGTAGGCAATCCTTGTGACTTTTACAACAGTATTTTAAATCTTCAGATATAAGGACGTATACACACGTATACACATATGTAAAAATATAAATGTATGCACACACAAACACAGCCTTATGAGACATAACATTTTCTTTCCTTGTTTGTGTTTGAGTATTATGTTTAAGTTGTATATATGGCATCATCTTTGTTTCTTAACTTCCCTTTTGATTTTTATTCTTTTGCCTCTCTATGCTGAATTCTGACTTTTTTTCTGCTGATCAATCTTTTAATATTAATTCTCTCTTTATCAATTAAAAATCTTATTATCTGAACCCACCAATTATAACTGTTAAAAATTATTGTATTTGCCAGTTCTAGAATTTTCATCGAGCTATTTTTTACATTATTCAGTTATCTGCTAAATTTTTAATCATGTATGTTTATCTTATGTGTACTGTGCTTAGTCACTTAGTAGAGTCCAGCTCTTTGCAACCCTGCGGACTGTAGTCCACCAGGCTCCTCTGTCCATGGACTTTCTCCAGGAAAGAATACTGGAGTGGGTTGCCATTCCCTTCTCCAGGGAATCTTCCCAATCCAGGGATCAAACCCAGGCCTCCTGCATTGCAGGTGGATACTTTATCATCTGAGCCACCAAAAAAGCCCTTTTATCTTCTGAAAGACAGTAAATATTGCTATTTTATAGTCTATTTTAGGTAATTTCAGATGCTCTGTGGTTCTGTTTCTATAGCTTATAGTTTATAGTGGTTGCTGTCCATGTTATATTGTTCTTTTGTTTTGGGTTGTTAACAATAGTAAAAGATGATGCTGTGAAAGTGCTGCACTCAATATGCCAGCAAATCTGGAAAACTCAGCAGTGGCCACAGAATGGGAAAAGGTCAGCTTTCATTCCAATCACTAAGAAAGGCAATGCCAAAGAATGCTCAAACTACTGCACAGTTGCACTCATCTTACATGATAGTAAGGTAATATTCAAAATTCTCCAAGCCAGGTTTCAACAGTACATGAACCTTGAACTTCCAGGTGTTCAAGCTGGATTTAGAAAAGGCAGAGGAACCAGAGATCAAATTGCTAACATCCATTGGGTCATCGAAAAAGCAAGAGAGTTCCAGAAAAACATCTCCTTTTGCTTTATGGACTACGCCAAAGCCTTTGACTACGTAGATCACAACAAATTGCGGAAAATTCTTCAAGAGATGTGAATACCAGACCACCTGATCTGCCTCCAGAGAATTCTGTATGCAGGTCAAGAAGCAACAGTTAGAACTGGACATGGAACAACAGACTGGTTCCAAATTGGGAAAGGAATACATCAAGGCTGTATATTGTCACCCTGCTTGTTTAACTTATTTGCAGAGTACATCAAGCGAAATGCAGGGCTGGATGAAGCACAAGCTGGGATCAAGGTTACCAGGAGAAATATCAATAACCTCAGATATGCAGATGACACCACTTTAAAAAAAAAGGAGCTAAAGAGCCTCTTGATGAACGTGAAAGAGGAGAGTTAAAAAGTTGGCTTAAAGCTCAACATTTGGAAAACTAAGATCATGGCATCTGGTCCCATCACTTCATGGCAAATAGATGGGGAAAGAATGAAAAGAGTGAACAGCTTTATTTACTTGGGCTCCAAAATCACTGCAGATAGTGACTGCAGCCATGAAATTAAAAGACACTTCCTCCTTGGAAGAAAAGCTATGACCAACCTAGACAGCATATTAAAAAGCAGAGACATTACTAACAAAGGTCTGTCTAGTCAAAGCTATGGTTTTTCCAACAGTCATATATGGATGTGACAGTTGAACTCTAAAGAAAGCAAACCATAATTCAAAAAGAAACATGTTCTTCAATGTTCACAACAGCACTATTTACAATAGCTAGTACATGGAAGCAACCTGGATGTCCATCAACAGGTAAATGGATAATGGAGGTGTGGTATATATATATAAACAATGGAATATTACTCAGTCATAATAAGGAAAATATTTGGGTCAGTTATAATAAGGTGGATGAACCTGTTAAATAGAGTGAAGTAAGTCAGAAAAGGAAAAACAAATATTGCATATTATAAATAAATATGGAATCTAGAAAGATGCTACTGATGAACCTATTTGCAGGTCAGCAATGAAGATGCAGACATAGTGAACAGATTTTTGGACATAGTAGGGGAATGAGAGGGTGGGACAAATGGAGCGACACTAAAACAACTAGCCTGTGGGAATTTGCTCTAAGATGCAGGAAACTGAAACCTGGTGCTCTGTGACAACCTAGAGTGGTGGGATGTGATGAGAGGTGGGAGGAAAGTTCAACAGGGAGGGGACATATGTCTGTTTATGGCTGATTCATATTGATGTATGGCAGAAACCAACACAATATTGTAAGGCAATTATCTTCCAATTAAAAATAAATTTTTTAAAATGACCATAAAAAAAAAAAAAAGAAACCTGAGCACTGAAGAATTGATGCTTATGAACTGTGGTGTTGGAGAAGACTCTTGAGAGTCCCTTGGACTGCAAGGAGATCCAATCGGACAACCCTAAAGGCAATCAGTCCTGAATATTCATTGCAAGGACTGATGCTGAAGCTGAAACTCCAATACTTTGGCCACCTGATGTGAAGAACTGACTCATTTGAAAATACCCTGATGCTGGGAAAGACTGAAGGCAGGAGGAGAAGGGGACAAGAGAGAATGAGATGGTTGGATGGCATCACTGATGCAATGGACATGAGTTTGAATGGGCTCCAGGTGTTGGTGATGGACAGGGAAGCCTGATGTGCTGCAGTCCATGGGTTTGCAAAGAGTCGGACACAACTGACCGACTGAACTGAACTGAATAGTATTCTTACCACAAATACATTTTTGTAAAAACTTTCCAATTTTATTGAGAAATAATTTAAATAACACTACATAAGTTTAAGGGGTGTAGCATGGTTTTATTTATATATATATATATTTTATGAAATTATTATCACAAGTTCAGATAACATCCATCTTTTCATACAGACACAATAAAAAGAAAGAAAGAAAAGGGAAAAAATTCTCTTTGTGATGGGAACTCAGGCTTCATCCCCTTAACTACTTTGCTATGTATCACAGAGCAGTGATGTCGTTGTTGTTCAGTAGCTCAGTTATGTCCGCCTCTTTGAGACCCCATGGACTGCAGCATGCCAGATTGCCCTATACTGTACTATCTCCTAGAGATTGCTCAAACTCATGCCCATTGAGTCAATGATGCCAAACAACCATCTTGTCCTCTGTCATACCCTTCTCCACCTGCCATAAATCTTCCCCAGTCTCAGGGTCTTTTCCAGTGAGTTGGCTCTTTGCATCAGGTGGCCAGAGTATTGGAACTTCAGCTTCAGCATCAGTCCTTCCAGTGAATATTCAGGACTGATCTCCTTTAGGATTCACTGGTTTTATCTTCCTGCTGTTCAAGGGACTATCAAGAGTCTTCTCCAGCACCACAATTTGAAACCATCAATTCTGTGCCCAGTCTTCTTTATGTTCCAACTCTGACATCCACCATGACTGCTGGAAAAATCATAGCTTTGACTGTACAGACCTTTGTTGGTAAAATGATGTCTCTGCTTTTTAATAAGCTGTCTAGGTTTGTCATAGCTTTTCTTCCAAGGAGCAAGCATCTTTTAAGTTCTTGTCTGCAGTCACTGTCTTCAGTGATTCTGGAGCCCAATAAAATTAATTTTTTATTTTCCATTCCCCCCCATCTTTTTTTTTTTGTCATGAAGTGATGGAACTTGATGCCATGATCTTTGCTTTTTGAATACTGAGTTTCAAGGCAACTTTTTCACTCTCCTCTTCCACCATTATCAAGAGGTTCTTTAGTTCCTCTTCACCTTCTGCTATTAGGATGGTGTCATCTGCATGTCTGAGGTTATTGATATTTGTCCTGGCAATCTGGATTCCAGCTTGTGCTTTATACAGCCCAGCGTTCCACATGACGTAGTTTGCATATAAATTAAATAGGCGGGGTGACAATATACAGCCTTGATGTACTCCTTTCCCAATTTGGAACCAGTCTGCTGTTCCATGTCCAGTTCTAAGTGTTGTTTCTTGACCTGCATACAGGTTTATCAGGAGGAAGGTTAGGTGGTCTGGTATTTCCATCTCTATAAGAATTTTGTACAGTTTGCTATCTGCACTGTCATGCTGTACATTATAGTCCCAGTACTTATTTATAACTAAAAGTTTATTGATGGCTCACTGAAAAGCCTAAAACCAACTCATTGGAAAAAGACTCTGATGCTGGGAAAGACTGAAGACAGAAGGAGAAGGGAGCAGCAGAGGATGCGATGGTTCAGTTCAGTCACTCAGTCGTGTCCAACTCTTTGCGACCCCATGAATCACAGCACGCCAGTCCTCCCTGTCCATCACCAACTCCCGGAGTTTACTCAAACTCATGTCCATTGAGTCGGTGATGCCATCCAGCCATCTCATCCTCTGTTGTCCCCTTATCCTCCTGCCCCCAATCCCTCCCGGCATCAGGGTCTTCTCCAATGAGTCAACTCTTCACATGAGGTGGCCAAAGTATTGGAGTTTCAGCTTCAGCATCAGTCCTTCCAATGAACACCCAGGACTGATCTCCTTTAGGATGGACTGGTTGGATCTCCTTGCAGTCCAAGGGACTCTCAAGAGTCTTCTCCAACACCACAGTTCAAAAGCATCAATCAATTTGGGCAAACTGTAGAGATAATGGAACCTGGTGTGTTGCAGTCCATAAAGTTGCAAAGAGTTGGACATCGTGACTGAATAACAACAAGTTTGTACCTTTTTACCACATTCCTCCAATTCCCCTCTCCTACTCTTTACTGCTGGTAACCATAAGTTTGATTGGAAAGATAATTTGAAGTCTAAAATGATGTTATCTTCCTCTATAGAGGATTATGATTGCTTTTGGAAGGCAGTGCCAAAAACAATCCCTTCCGGATCAGAGAAAATTTCAGTGTTTAAGAAGATATCACTTAAGCTACAATTCATGCAAGAAACTGCCTTCAACTCATTAACAGTCCATGGATGTTGCTAGCACTATGACCTTTACTGTATGTAAAATGGTATGAACAATTCCTCACTGTCTCATGAGGGTGGTATGAGGGTAAAATTGAATCACAAATATGGAATAACTTTGAAGCACTAAAGAGCATACCAGATATTGTTGTTATAGTATAGTAGTGAATGCTCAATGAATAGAAAGATATATTTCCTTGAAAAACAATTGTATGTAAAGGGCTTTAAGCAATCTGAGAATTTTCCCATGGGTAGTTGGAATCTTAAAGTGAATAAATAAGAATTTATCAGCCCTGTTTTAAAAGTGTTTAAGTTTTGGGTCCCACGGCATTTCTTCAAGGTGAATGAAAAATATGCCTTACACTTTGCAAAAGAAAATTACAAGTACAGAAGAATAAAGAAGTTTGCCTAGGTTACATTGAGCCTCAGTGGCAGAGAAACAAAGATAACTGTATTTACACCAGATGGAAGTACATGGTAAAGATTGTTTTTATTCCATTGTATTTGTAAGGGAAAATGGCCTTATAATATTCTGCTTGATCTTTTTAAAACATGTATTTATAGGAATATGTCATACATTTAAAATAATAAATAATTCATATCCTATATGTATAAGTATCTGTGTACATTTATAATGTATATATGCAAGATAAAGAATAATTTATAGACATCTTTGTATCCTTTGTATCCAACATCCTGCTTACAAACACTAGCATAATTGGCATCTTTAAAGATGTCATTATGTGCCACATCTTTCTGTTAATACATTTGCCTTTCCATTTATGAATCCCTTAGCATGTAATATCCATTTCTGCTTGCTTTTAACTTAATGTAAAAACTATGTGTTCTTTTAGGAATGTACATTTTACTTTACCTTATATTTTTTACATTTATCCAGATTGATAAGTGGAGCTAGAATTCATTGTTTGACTGTCTTATTGGGTTACATTACATGAATATTCTACAATTCATTTATATATTTTACTGTTAAAAACATTTGGGTTGATTCAATATTCTGCTATTCAAAACCATATGGACACAGTGCACATATATATGAATTTCTCCAAGACATAAGAAATACGAGTGAAATCTTGAGGCTATCAAGGTTATTTTTCTTCAGCTTTACAACACAATTCTAACTTACTCACTTACATGATTTCTCAAGTAGAATATAATTATACACTCCCATTAATATTGTATAAGTACTCATAAAGCTTTCAGTATCTTAATCAACATTTGTGTCAGTTAATTTAATTTTCACTAAGCAGGAGGTCATGGTTTTTCTTTTTATATTTATAATTTCTATGCTCCAATTAATAATGTGATTCATATGTTGATTTAGGATATATTTTTTCCTCTGTAGTGTTTTTGTACCTGAATTTTTCCTCTTGGGTTGTTTTTCTTTTCTCATAGGTCACTCAGTTTTGTTTATTCTAGGTACTAATTCTTTGCTATTATCTGTGATACAAACATCTTCCCCTAATTAAGGCTTGTACATTCTAATTTTTCTAATTTAAGATTTTTTAAACTTTAAAATCTTGTCTTTAATAAAATATTTTCTTTACTTAGCACCTTAAAAATTTATACCTATTCTGAGATCATAAAATCTTGCTTTATACTGTCTTTTAATAGCTTTGTATTCTGCCTTTGAAACTAACCTTTGATCTCTCAAGAAGTATTTTTGAACCAAGCATATGGACATTATATATAAAATATATTTATACATATGTATAAACTTTTCCTCCAACCCAATTTATCAAATAGTTCATTGATGATCTTTGATGTACTGAACCATGACCATAACATACCAGCTTTTCAGAATGTGTGCGTATCTGACTTCATATTCCCTATTTTTCCCATTTTTCTATTAGACCATCCATGAACCAATATTGCCTTGGTTATTCTAGTTTTATGAATTGATATTGTTTGAATAAATCTCTTCACTTTGTTTTCTTTCTTCAGGTTAGTCTTACCTATTTTTAGCCTCTTTCCTTACTGTATTAATTTTAGAATCAGCCTAAAAAAAACACTTAAAAAATTAATAGCCAGAGAGGGTGTGGAAACAAAGGAACTACACTGTTGGTAGGAATGTAAATGGTACAGCTCTATGGAAAACACTATGAAAGTTCCTTAAAAAGTTAAAAATAGAGCTACCATATGACTTAGCATTCCTACTCCTGGATATAAATCCAGAAAAGACAAAAACTTTAATTCAAAAAGATAACTGCACTTCAGTGTTCATAGCAACACTGTTCACAGTAGTCAAGACATGGACACCACCTAAACGTCCATTAACAGATAAATGGATAAAGAAAATGTGATATACACACAAATTGGAGTATTACTCATCATTAAAAAGAATGAAATAATGCCATATTGCAGCAACACGGATGAACCTAGAGATTATCACACTAAGTAAACTAGACAGAGAAAGACAAATATTGTATGATACTACTTACGTATGAAATCTAAAAAAAAAAAAATGATACAAAGGAACTTATTTACAAAGCAGAAATAGACTCACATAGAATACAAATTTAGAGTTATGCAAAAAGAAATTAGGAAGGGACAAATTATGAATTTGGGATTAACAGATTTACTATACATAAAATTTACTATACATAAAATAAACAACAAAGAGAGACTGTAGAGCACAGGTAACTACCTTTAATAACTTGTAATAACCTATAAGAGAAAAAAATGCAAAAGAAAGAAAATACACATATATTTATATCTGTCCCCCTCAGATAAACTGAATTATAACATGCATTTCACAAGATCCTTAGATGACTTACATATTTATTAAAGTATAAGAACCACAGGAAAATCCAGAGAAAATATGAATACAATGGTAATAATAGGCACATTGATTTACAGGGAATGTATTAATATTTCACCATAAAATACAGTGTTTGTTATATATTTTGCTCCAGATAGTCTTATCAATTAGGGAAATTTCCTTCAATTCCTAGTTTGCATCTATCATTATAACAATATAGTCAATCATTTATTCATTTATTTTTATAAGTTATATTCATTCCTTTCCTGATCTTTTCATACTCAAAATAAGGTCAATTGGCTATAATGTATTTTCATATATTCTTGAATTATTTTGGTAATGTTTTAGTTTATGTGAACAATGTTCCTATGTAAGATATCATTAATACTGTTACACATTTTAAGTTTTGCAATCAATGCTATTCTAACTGTATCACAGGATTTGGGAGTTTTCTCACTTCAGTCTGAAAAATCATGGATAAGTCAGGATTGAATTCTTCCTTGACTCTCTGGTAGAACTCGTTAGTAAAATGTATTGCTTTCAGTAGGGCTTTTGAAACTATTGAGTTTAAGATTACAGAATAACTCAGAACTTCTAATTCTCTTCAAGTGAATCTGATGAATTTTGTGTGTGTTAGTCACTCAGTTGTGTTCGTCTCTTTGTGACCCCATGGATTGCAGCCCACCAGAATCTTCTGGCCTTGGAATTCTCCAAGCAAGACTACTGGAGTGGATTGCCATTCTCTTCTCCAGGGGGGTCTTCCCGACCCAGGAATCAAACGCTGTCTCCTGCATGGCAGGCAGATGCTTTACCAACTGAGCCACCAGGGAAGCCTCTCAAGTGAATCTAGTGATTTTAACTTTTTATTTACTCATCTCACCTAAGTTTGAACATTTCTGGCATACATATTTTATAGGTTTTATTTGTTTCTAATATCTTCTTTATTGGTAGAGCTATCCCCTTTTCAATTTTGATAACAGCTATTTGTATCATCTCTCCTTTTTCCCTGATTCATCTTATGAAATATTTCAAATTTTATTGAGTTAGTGATTTTTTTATCATATTTTTCTATGTCCTTAAATAATATTTTATACATTTTTTTGCTTTATTACATATTTTCCTTATTCTAATGCATGGTTTTGCTTGCTAATATTCATGCTATTTCCTTTTGCTAATATAAGTTCCAACATAAGCATTTAAGTGTATATATTTCTTTTTATGTTTGTCATGTTTGGGGACATGATACTATTTCCTTTATCAGTCAGCACTATGTATCGCTAGCATGCAATATTTGAGATAAATTTTTAAAAAATCATTTTTTAGTTGAAACTTAAATTTAACTGGGGATCTTGTATTTAGCTGTTTATGCATTTATGTATTTAGCTAACCTGGCAAGCCTACTGTGTCTTTCCTAATCAATCTCTTAGCCCATATCACAACTCAGGTAAACCCTCATCTGCTTTCTGTCAGTATAGATTAGAATCATCTCTTTGAGAGTCATGTTCACTGCATCTCACAGCATGTTGGCCTCTGTGTTTGGATTCTTTCACTCAGCACAATGTTTTGGCAGTTGGTCCATACTGTTGTGTGTGTGAATAGTTTGTATCTACTTATGACTAAATTACATTTCATTGCATGAATATACCGTAATTGATCTATTCAGCTGCTGCTGAATAACTGGATTAATTCCAGGTTTTAGTATAAACTGCAATGAATATTTAGAATAATTTATAAACTGCAATGAATATTTAGAATAAACTGCAATGAATATTCATGTATCAACTCGTTGAACATAAGATTCATGGACACACAATTCATTTTCCTTGGGAGTTTTATGGTAAGGTTATGTTTAAACTTAGAAAAAAAAGTTGCAAAATTGTTTTCCAAAGTGGGTGTCTTATTTTACATTCCCACCAGCAATGTATGAGAATCCCAGTTGATCACATCATTGCTAACAATTGGTATTAGTTTTAGAAACTTCTCACCCTCCTATTAGTTACATGATCTACATGGTAATATCTCATTATTTTAATTTGTATTTTTCAGGAAACTAATGCTGTTACACATTTTTTGTGTGCTTATTAGTCATTTTTATATCTTCTTTGCAGAAGTCTCTGTCCAAATGTTTTTCTTACTTTGTACTAGTTTGCTGGGGTTTTTATTGGTTTTAAGAATTCTTATCTATTCTATATAAATTTATATAGATACACATTGATATATTTATCAATATATCACTATATATATAAGTGTGAGAAATAAATATAGATATAAATAACTGATTTATGAAGACCTACTGAAACTCCAAAACTTTGGCCACCTGATGCAAAGAACTGACTCATTTGAAAAGATCCTGATGCTGGGAAAGATTGAAGGCGGGAGGAGAAGGGAACAACAGAGGATGAGATGGTTGAGTAAACTCTGGGAGTTGGTGATGGACAGGGAGGCCTGGTGTGCTGCAGTCCATGGGGTCGCAGAGTTGGACATGACTGAGCGACTGAACTGACTGACTGAACTGATTTATATTGATATATTTATATTTTATAAATTATAAAATTTATACATTTTGTATTTAAATTGATATCTATCAATTTAATCAATATATCAATATATATGAGAGAGAGATCAGGGAAATATATATATGTAATATATGTGTGTCCTTTTTCTTTTGCTATCTTTTCCTTTTTTTTAATGCTGTCTTTTGAAGAACATTGGGTATTGATACATAGAAAATATATGCCCCCTATCTATGTATATAAAATGCTTGGAGAATACATACATATTCTCCCAGTATTTCTGTCTTTTCATTTTATAAAGCTGTATTTTGAAGAACAAGTCTTTTTCATTTTGAAAAAGTTTAAATCATGAATTTTTAGTGGTTTTGCTTTTTGAGTTTTAATAGAGGAAATTTTACTTACTTATAGGTTGAGATTTCTTTTTCTACATGTCAAAGTGTTTCAACCTGAGATTTGCATTTTTTACATATTTCAGGTTAATCTTGAGGTACATCATGGATAAGGGTCAAAGCTCATCTGTTCATGACTATCTAATCATTAACACATTTTTGAGTTGTTACCTCATATAGGATAGAGCTTATGCCAATGGCATTAACCAAATTTATTGAATGCAGGAGGGCAAGAAATGAATGACCTTATCCTAATAAGATTCACTGAACTCATTGGCCCATAGGAATGTCCCAGCATAGGGCAAGATAAGGTATTTTTCACTGCATTGATTGTTTGCAGTTATATTTAATCACCTTGCTACTAATGGGTAAATTAGACTGTTCCTTGGGTTTCATTTTCATTTTCTCAGTCTCAAAGTCATTAATCCTTCCATATGTCATCAACCTAACTTATGGTCTAACTAGTATTCCAACTTTCTTCCTTACTTCTCTACAATCTGTATTCCATGCAGAAGATAAAATTTGCTTTAAACTGGAATACAAAATCGTTTCCTCTCTGCTCCCAGCCTTCTAATGATTCCTCATCTCATTTTTGAGCAAAAATAAACAGTAGAAAAGGGAAGAAAAGAAGAAAAGCTCACAATAGCTTGCAAATATTTATCAAGATCTTGTTCTTCCATTGCAGTTCTGATCTCATCTGCTCTCACTCTCTTCCTCACCTAAGTCTCTCCAACCCCACTAGCCTCTTTGATCTTTCACCAACATATCAGGAATTATCCTGCCTCAGGGTCTTTGCACTCTCTTTTCTTTTTTGATGTGACTAGCATTTCTTCAAATATTAGAAGGCCTCTCTCTCTTTCATTATTATCTAACCTTTATTCAAATATTTTCCTTTCCAGGACTTTCTCTCATCCCTGGTCTTCCCATTTGAAATTGCCCCACCACTGCCCACTTAGGACCTCCCTATTCTTATCTACTTTGGTTTCCTGCAAAACACTTTGCATAGAACTTTTTTTTAAATTAATACATAATTAGAACTGCCATAGAACTTTTTTTTTTAATTAATACACATTTATCACTCTCTACAGGAATGTTAAGACACATGAGATTCTTATATGGACCCTGCAGTTTGTTCATAGGTAGAATTTGTTACTTCTTATATTTGTTTCCTGTTTAATGATAAGCCCTTTGAGTAAAGACATATGTCATGTTCATCATGGTACTTCTAGAATCAACTCTCAGTAGACATTTACTGAATACATGGCTCTATTGAATGATAACAAACAAGAAAAGATAATGTTTCTACCATCAATTGGGTTCAACTAATTGGGAAAAAGAGCCCCTTAGTCTCTTCATTATTAAAATAGAGGGGATAAGTATAACTCATCTTTTGTGGCTGCAAAAAGTACTAAACAGGTTACTACATTTAAAGAACTTAGAATAGGTCTGGTAGCAAACATTGGCCCTATCACCATCATTATCACCATCAGCAGCAGCAACAGTACTTTTATTAATTGACCACATATTTCCTTTTTAAGGAAATCAAAACAATTTGTCAAGCTCCTACCTTGCCTCTAGCACTATCTCCAATAAAATGTTTCTACCAAGTATTATATACAGAAACACATATAAAAAAAATAAAGAAAAGAAGGCTAGATGGCTTTTCATAGAAAATAAGTACACATCCTAAGCAGCTGTATTATACACTGATGCTGAACCTCAGTCCTTTGGCTTATAAAGAAACATTTCCTAATCACAAGTCTCTAAAGTATAAGGTTACCTCTCTTAACGGCATAAATCGGTCCATAGAAATGTGTCTCCAGTCAATATCTGACTTGTTATGTAGATTAAATTTGACTTGGCATCCTGAGCATCTCTATTTTCCAAATTAGATCTTATGTCTTATTTTGGGACGCTTAAAAGGTTAAAAAACAAATTAAAACTTGTTTAATTAATTTAGATTGGTTTTAGCAGTCATATGTATATTAAAGTGAACCAGGGCAATTATATTAGTACTATTTATACTTCCAGGCCATTGCATGACAAAATGAAGACAAGATATAATTTAATCTAGCTCAATTTGTGAAAACCAAGCTCCAATCTTGGCTTTTGTTCAAACCCCTGAGAAACTGAAATGAAAAATTACTAATTCAAAATGAATCTCTGTCTGTTAAAATGTTGAAGATTTGACATTAGCTGTGATGTATATCTGGGTGCTTACTTTTCTACCTCTAATCCTCAGACTAAAATGGCATTCTAGAAATAATGACCCAGAACACAATAGGATTAGCATGGCATCTCTGAAGATAACTGTCACAGATGTTTAAGACTAATGGTTAAGGACATGAATCTTCCTTGCAGAATAATAAGTAGTCTGGATGGATGTCAGAGAATACTGGACTGAGAATAAAAACTTAAATCCAAACAGGGTCTGTGATGTTTCAAGCAAGTTATTTTACCTCTATAAGTTTTAGTTTTCCTTCAATAGGACTAAATCATGCCTGCTTGTGGACTAAATTACATAACCTGTGAAAGTACCCAGCACAATGCTTGGTAAATAGTATTAATTCAATTATTATTAGTATCAATTAAATGTGACTCTGAAGCTTCCACTGGAACAAACCTAAAAGGTCCCATTATAAGTTGGTATCTAAGAATGAGTGTGAAGTTAGCAACAAAGGACTGAAGTATTATAACAGGGGAAGACAAAAGTGACTTGAGCTCCTATTTCAAAAATAATCTTAAGCCTCATTTTAATATGTGTAGCCTCTAGCCATTCTTCAATCACATATTGCAGTAACAGGAGTGGTTTTGTTAAAAGGGTAAATATCAAGAATACTTTGGGCACTGGAGCAAGATTTATAATGCAGATGTATCACATAAAAAGATGGTGCCTCTCACTCAAAAAACACTTTATGAACTCCTACCCCATTCCAAGAACTACCTCCAATATCTTTCAAAATTATTTACAACTTCAGGTGAAAAGTTTCCTTGCAAACTGTGTGATTATCTAATAAATATTCCAAGAACATGACTGGTAGTACATTCTGGAAAATGGAGGTAAATTATAGTACCAGACATTAGCGTAGTATCCAAAAAGAACATGTGACAGGACTATTCATCCGTGAAGAATGACTCAGGGTGCTAGGGAACAATCTTCAGAGGTTAATACAGTCTCTCCTTACAAAGGGGTTAGAGTATAAATAAATGTAGAACAGACTTGTGGGACAAATGAGGATAGCTAGTCATGGGCCATACCTAGAAAAATTAGTGCTTTTCCATAACTAGGATTTGCCCTTTTACCCTACTTAGGATAAAATATAAAGCATTTCTATTAAATGTTCAATACAACAATGACAAATGAGATAGAAACTATACTCTTATCTACTTTGAAATTGTTTTTTAAATACTATTTCCAAACCATCAACTTTCCTGGCCAGAATACTTCACTTTCCACAAATTCTTTTCCCTTATATATTTTAAGATAGTTGTTCTTAAACATATTTTTAAATCATAGTTAATGGTAAGGTAATCTATGCATTAACAACCATTGAAAGTTTACTACTGACATGTAATTTCAGCGATTTAATTATCCCTAATCTGATAAACACAGACACCGAGACACTTTTATTCTTCCATTAGTTTTCAGGTGTCATTTGCCTTTTTCATCTGTCAAACTTTCCTTTACATACTTTTATAATAAATCATCAAAACTAGTTCATTTGTAAAAATCTGAGTAAAAGGAAGATTCAATGGGATTTTCAATTTCCAAACCTGATTTTCTAGTTGTATTATCTGTAGAATGCACATGTGTTTCTTATTGACCTATACTTTAACCTTCTGTTTTAGGTTAAAATAGAATGCCCCAATGATCTATTTATCAGGATTACAATCTGATGTTCTACAGATATTTATCTTTGGTTTTGAATCAAATGTTAAAGATCTCAAGTCTTAAGAGTTATAAAGTTATGATTTGACATCAACTCCCGAGTAATATGTAATATGTACGTAGCATGTAATATGGATCCACATGAACAGAAGCTTAAAGATATTCCTTTTGAAATATTCAAAATTCAGCAATTTTTGCTAAGGTCCCTGTTATGAGCCAAGCTTAGGGTGCCAACATCTTGCACTGGACTACAATATTTCCTAACTGGCCCATATTTACACCACACACACATCCCACACACAAGTTATACTCCATATACAGCCAGGGTGATTCTTTTATAATTTAAGCCAGATTGCATATCCACCATTACTTCCCCATCTCAATCAGCAAAAAGTCATTACAGCAGCCTGTAAGCTCCTAATTGATCTTACTACTTGCTGCAACTCTTTCCTCTTGCTCAAAGGAATTCCTCCTTCATGCATTTTGCTGCAGCTATACTGGCCTTTGTAGTATTCTTTGACCACGTCAAAGCACCTCTACCTCAGTGCATCTGTGCATTTGGCTTCCTCTAATTGGAATGTTCTTCGCCTAGTTAGCTGCATAGTTCTCTCTCTTACTTCCTTTATATCACTAATCAAATGTTACTTTTGAAGGATTTGTTAAATGAAGCCTTCAAGTCATGTGGTCATTAATAAGACTCCCAGAAAGAGCTTGTAGACACAGAAGTAAAATGTTATCTGAAACTTGGGAAAAGGAGATCCTTGCTCTATAGTGGCAGACAATTTTATTATCAGCATTGTGTATAGTAACTTGGTAATCTAGCTGAAATTTCTAAGCAAAGTGTTGAAAGCGTTGCCTCCTGCCAACAACTATAAGAATGAATGTTGAAGGGCATTCTCCAATCCCACTTAAGTCTTCAGAGGCACTTTGATGGCAACTTCATAAGAAACCCTGATCCAGAATCACACAACTAAGCCACTCTTAGATTCCTGATTCTCATCTCTGTGAGATAATGTTTGTCTCCTTAAGATGCTGGACTTTGAGTAATTTATGGTACACAGCAATAAATAATTAACACAAGTACCTTGTTTAAAAAAATCTTACTGGCTTATGAATTCTTCTGCATTTGACCTGTTTCTCTGCAGAGCTACACCCTTTAGCAGATTAATGACCAGAAAGTGAGAGGAGGGACAGTAGAGTGGGATCAGGTATACTTTTGGAGTGGCTTAGGCCAAGAATTTCCTTCTGTCATTTATTGAGATTATATTAATGAGTTATAAACTTCTTGTTTTTTGAGCTATTGAATATTCTTCTTTTGAACACAACAATGTTCAAGATGCCTTTTAAATTAAAGAAGCCTGGAATAGGATCAGTAGTAACTGAGTTTAAAGGCAGGCAGTATCAACTACATTTCTTGCTGAGTGCCTTTCCATATATTTTCCTCATATCCCTTTTGACATTTATTACGATTTCCTGGCTTCCAGCACCATGCAAGCAAGAGTTTTGCTGGGGCTGCATAGCATGGATAGAGGGATTGTTTGACATTTTGGGGACATTATGTAGGAACAGCAGGGCTAGTTCAAGTGCCAGGGTATCCATATGTCAAAAATTATTACCCCCATTCTTTCCCAGCCTCATCAAAAACACTGACTCAGTTGAATTCATCAAAATTTCTTCTCTGCTGTTTACTGGTTGATGAATTAAAAATAATGTTTGATATTCAATAGTGTGTTAGATCAATATCATTAAACATAAAGATAGCACATTAAAATAATATTCAAATACTGAAAACAATTTGAACAGCCAATAACTTTTATCCAAAATCCATATTAGTATTTCCCTTACATCTTTCTCATCATTTCTCCATATTTAAGTTAATGATCAACAAAACCTTTACAGTCTGCTTCATAATGATTCCTCATTGACACCAGGGCATTAATTTTTGTTACAGAAATCAGGTTTCTTTTCTAAATGTGATTCATTTCCAGTCTCATACCATTTTGTTTAGTTAGTCTCATTTTAAGATCAAGATAGTTATTTCTGAACTGCTGATGCAAACACTGAAAATTAGGGCATGTATTTTTTTCTGTGTAGAAGATGCTGAATTAATGCCCTCAAATATTTCCTTAATAGAAGATACAGTCATATATATGTGTTCCACTATTTACTGGGAATATTACTAAGTACTTTCAACTTCTAAAATTGCCTAATAATGATCACTGTAAAGTTTAATTTCAGAGATTTTTTTAAATCTTTACCCTATTAAGTAGGAAATACATAGATATAATTAAATACACAGATCTTATTATAGTTGCATAGTTATGTGTTCAGATAAATCTTTCTGTGACTGTAGAAAAGATGTAATTTAGAGGAATAAGTATGGAAGGAGATCAGTTAAGAGCTTATGTTAATAATCTTGGCAAGAGTAGATGAGGACCTTAACCAGTATTGTGGATAATCACAGGGATGGATACACTGCTAAAAATTTCAAAGTAAAATTGGCAAGCAAGATTTGTTGTATCCTCCATTAACTATGAAAAGAATAAACGGGTATTTTGATAGGAATACCCCAGAAACGTTAATATGTTGCAGCTTCTAGGTGAGAAAAACACCAGATTGAAGATTGAAAGTGAAAGTTAAGCCGCTCAGTTGTGTCTGACTCAGCGCCCCCATGGACTGCAGCCTACCAGGCTCCTCCGTCCATGGGATTTTCCAGGCAAGATTTGCACCTTGCAGATTGGAAGTTTGGGACGTTTTCATAGATAGTACACCCACAGTGATATGTCAAGAGTTGCAGCACTGAGGCTCCTAAACAGACTCTCTGGGAGGTAGGGAACCAAGCATGGGAGGAAGAACATACAGAAACTAAAGTTGCCTGCACCCGAGGAAGTGGTTTGCAATCTATGTTCCCTTTTTCGAGGGACAAATAACAGGGATATTTTTAGGAATGCGATATATCAGGTTTGATACATTAATTAATCAGGTTCAGAGACAATGTAATTTGAGCTTTCAGAATGTAGAACAGCTGATATCAGATTACATTTGAGTTATGAGCATCATTGTCCATAGGCACAAGAAGCATTGAATTGTACTTAACATCCCATCTGTGAATCAAACGAGGCATCATTGCTAATTGAACAATACAGCTGCTATTTTATATGTGAACGTACAAAGAATAAAGATTTCATCTGAGGTAAGGCTCTTTCTCTAAAATCTGTCAACAAAATATCCTAAAAATTGCTACCAGTATCATAATTGAGTGATATTCAATGTGTAGTTCTAAACCAATAGCAGAATTGCCTGGGATGCTGCTAGAAATGAAATTCTCAAACCTCATCCTAGACCTATAGGTACAGATTATCTGGGGTATGCAGATAGCACTTAATCATGCTATCTTAACAATTTTTATGCAAACTGAAGGTTGAGAATTACCATAAAGAATAAATGTACTCTTTCACACTGTACGACTTCTCCAGTGTAGTCTACTGGAGAAGAATACTTCCTGTTGTTGCTCTATAAATTCTACCGCAGTAGGGAGAAAGGGAATGTGCCACATAAGAAAGTTTATCAGAAAATATTGAGGCAAAGAGTGCTAGACAGGCAAGTAAATGATGGTAAAACTACCTACTTATATACAGATTTTTTAAAAATAGTAAATAGTACTGTGCTATATTATTTAAAGTTGTTGAATCTGTGACATGAAGGAACCGCATATACTAAGGGCTGATCATAAGCTATATGTGAATTTTCAACTGTCTTCCACACAGTTGAAAATATATATGTGTATATATATTAATATATACATATATACACATACACACATATGCACATGTATTTGAAAAAATATATGGCAAAGGTTATCATTTCACATAATGGGAAAATATGAACTGTAGTAAGTAGTTTTTGTGATACAGTTTTACACTATACACAATACTAAAGCCAAAATGGAGTAAAGGCAAATTGAAAAGATAAATCTTTAATAAATTTGAAGGGAACATGGGAAAAAACTTTTATGACTTTGTCATATGAAAGAAAATATTTGTTAAATGAAACATAAATGTGCATAATCTATAAACTTCACAAATGAGGAATTATATCAAAATCTAAAAATATAACAAATTAAAGACATGGTAAAATAGGACACAAATGTTGAAAATATATTTTTACACATATCATCAGAAAAGCTGTAGTTCTGTTTACAATTTAAGGAAAACCTACCTAAAACTTGGAAAGAAAAAACTCATAACAAGATATGAAAGTATGACATTTAAGCAACTGACATTTAAATATATGTTACAAAGAAATTCATTTTAAAAGGCTCAATTTCATTAGTCATCAGGAAAATGCAAATTAAAAATGATAGGGAGAAATTTCCACACCTATCATATTGAATATAAGAAGTTTGACTTCAAAGATTTTAGTGCATAAATGGGTAATAAAAGCTCCCATATGTTTTGGATGGGGGCATTTTTAATTGGTATAGTCACCAGATATTGATTTAGTGATAAATAATTGGTCACTATACAGGAATGAAGATGAATATGATGAAGAAAATAAGCAAGCCACTAAAGAGTATGCATATTTCATGTATTTTATATGAAATGTTTTAACTTTCTTATAAAAAGATTTCTTCACTGTAGCCTACTCACCTGTGTGTTTATTCCTTAAGGAATACTAGTAAGATTTAATAAAATAATAAAACATGGGAAAAAAAAGAAAACAAAATTATTGGGGATCCATTCTCATGAAATAAAACTAAAATGACAAGCAAAAAAATCAATAAACAAAATTTAGGATAAATGAATTTGGGAAGCTGATAGTGCAATCTGAAGCACCCAGTGGTGGATCAAACTTTTCACAGAGGGTAGAGGGCAGGATAGAACTATTTACTGTGCAAAGAGAAAATTATCTACTTGCAGGAAGAAAAGAGTAGAATGCATATGTGTGAATAAATCTTTTCTCCATAATAAAAGCAAATACTTTAATGATCCCTGTCTTCTATAAGATTTTCTATATTTTATAACTAGTATCATTTCTAATCTTCCATTTCAATAACTTAAAAAACTATGAATGAAAGTTTGGTATTGCAAATCTCACTACCTATCTTCAAATCTCTCTGTCCAGCAGACCAAACTCAGTGCATCATTGATTCTTTCTGCATAACTTTCATTACCAGTTCATGTTCTGATTGTTAAGAAAAAGCCATTCTCAATAAATATCTAATGAACTTTAAATTTCATATTAGTATGCATTTTCCAGAAATGACAGTGGTTTAACAGGATAGCATTTTCTCAACAAAAGCACTTGCTGTCAATTTTTACTTAACCTCATGTACGATGTAACTCATATGAAACTATTGAGATTTGTTTTACTATAAATTGTTTATTATTTGCCTACTAGACAGTGATTACCAGGCAATATAGAATAATGACACCAATTCAACTCAGAAAAGCAACAGCAGAAGGAAGATTTTCTGCAGGTGGAAAAAATTATGTGTTAAAAAACACAATAAAAAAATAAGACAGACACAGATATAGGTCCTTGTTCCACAAATTAATAAATTCATGACACTGAGTAAACTACCAAACCTCCCCAAACCCAAGAGAGTTTATACAATATATGACAGTTCTTGGTTGTCCTATACCTGATTTGGTATTTGTGTTAGAGATATATGAAACTCTCAGCCTAGTTCTTCGATGAGAGATGACAGAGAGTAAGCCTCACTACTATTATAGACAAAGTTCGTTTGCTCATCCTAGAAACAGTTGGAATACATATTTAATTAAAAATTATTTGACATTTTCTTTCCTAGAAAGAAGAGCTTGCATCCTGAAATTGCTTCCATGTTTTAAAAATTAGTTTCAACATGTTATGAAATTAAAAGAATACTAATTTGAAAGCTAGTTTCTATAGCTAGATGCAGCTACAGAAAAGACTAACTTTTTGCAAGATCCATAATTTTAGTAACAACCATTGCCTCTCTTTACACTGATACTGAAAAAAATTATAACTGAAAAAATTATAACTGTAATCTTATAAATGTAATTTTTCCATCTAGCCAGGGCAGTTTGCTAATGTGAATCTTTGTGGACAGCTCTTGCCAAGAGAACATTAGTTTTCACATTAAAATAACATTTATCTCCCTGGACCTTTCATCCTTTGCTTTTCCTTTGACTTTCTGGTTTTAGTATTTCAATCACTCATTCATTCACATATTCATTCATTCCTGTAATATCTACTGGGCATCTAATACGTGTTCACCATTAGTTAAGAGCATAATTCTATCTCTCTTTCTCAGGACAATTCCCCAAATACTATAAGGCAGCTATGAAATTCTTGCTCTCTCTCTTAAACAACACTATCAGTTGATTTCTCTCCTGAAACTTAGAAGGCCAGAAGGGAGTGGCAAGAAATACTAAAAATCCTGAAAGTGAAAAACCTGCAACCTAGAATACTCTACCCAGCAAGATAACACTTAGAATAGAAGGGGAGTTAAAAAAAAAAAATTCTCACACAAGCAAAAACTGAAATAATACAGCAATACAAAACCTACCCTAAAATAAATATCTTTATTAAATAGAAGAGAATTAAAAATCTACAGGAAAGGAAACAATCACAACAGGAAAGGCAAGTATATAAAAGGATTGAGGATCACTTATATAAGTAAGTGTATACATTAAAAAAGTAAAAAAAAAAAAAAATGTCCATTACTGTAAATGGACAAACATGAAGATGCATAAAAGGACATCAAAATCACAAAGTGTAGTGGGGAAGCAAAAAACATAGATCTTTCAGAATGTATTTAAACTTATATGACTAATAGTATAAAGTAGACAAAGTTCAACACACTTGAAAACCAGGATAACCACAATTCAAAAACTTACAATGGGTCACAAAAGTAAAAAAGAAAGGACCTCAAGCACAACCCAAAAGAAGACCATCAAGCCACAAAAGGAAAAAAAAAAGAAAAAGAAAAAATGAACAAAGGAGAATTACAAAATCAACAGGGAAACACGATTTAAAATGGCAGTAAGTCTGTACCTATAAATAACTACTTTAAATGTCAATCAAAAGACTACTTTAAATGTCAATGGACTAAATTCTCCAACCAAAAGGCAGAAAGGATTTAAAAACAAAGCAAAACAAACAAGAACCTAAAATATGCTGCCTATAAGACACTCACTTTAGGTGAAAGACACACAGATTGAAAGTGAGGGGATGGATAAAATATTTCATGCAAATGGAAACAACAAGAGACTGAAGTAGCAATACTCATATCAGAAAAAATAGACTTTAAAACCAAATCCATAAGGAGAGAAGAACATTATATAATGGAAAGGGTTTGATAACAGAAGAGAATATTACACCTGTTAAGATATAGGATATTACACTTATTAACATATAGGCACCAAATGTAGGATCACCTAAATATGTAAAGGATATACTAACAGACATAACAGGAGAAATTGAAAATTTTATGACAATAGTAGGAGACTAACTCCCCACTAACAAAAATAGACAGATAATCAAGAGAGAAAATTAATAAGGCATCAGAGGTCCTAAATGACACAATAGACCTGGTGTCCTTAACTGATATTCATAGGATGCTTCTTGTTGCCACCCCATTCTCCTTTTGCCTTCAGTCTTTCCCAGAATTAGGATCTTTTCCAATGAATCTGCTCTTTGCATCAAGTGGCCAAAGTATTGGAATTTCAGCTTCAGCATCAGTCCCTTAATGAGTATCCACAGTTTATTTCCTGTAGGATTGACTGGTTTGATTCCCTTCCTGTCCAAGGGACTCTTAAGACCTTTTTCAGCATCACAGTTCTAAAGCAACAATTCTTCAGTGCTCAGCCTTCTTTATGGTCCAACTCTTATATCCATACATGACTACTGGGAAAATCATAGCTTTGACCATATGGACTTTTGTCAGCAAAATGATGTCTCCACTTTTTAATACATTGTCTAGGTTTGTTACAGCTTTCCTTCCAAGGAGCAAGCATCTTTTAATTTCATGGATGCAGTCACCATTCACAGTGATTTTAGAGCCAAAGAAAATCTGTCACAGCTTCCACTTTTTTCCCCTTCTATTTGTCATGAAGTGATGGGACTGGATGCCATAATCTTAGTTTATTAATGCTGAGTTTCAAGTCCATCCAAATAAAATCAGAATATGCATTCTATCCAAGAGCACGTAGGACATTCTGTATGATAGACCATGTACTATGTCACAAAACAAACCTCTACAGATTTAAGAGGACGGAAATAATGTCAAGCATCTTTTCTGCCCACAATGGCATGAAACTAGAAATTAACAACAGAAAGAAAAATGATAAAATAACAAACACATGTAGATTAAACATGTTGCTAAAGAATCAATAGGTCAATGATGAAATCAATGAGGAAATCAGAAAATACCTTGAGATTAAAAAAAAGAAAGAAAGAAAGCCCAACCTTAGTAAATCTATGCTGCTGCTGCTGCTAAGTCACTTCAGTCATGCCCAACTCTGTGTGACCCCATAGACAGCAGCCCACCAGGCTCCCCCATCCCTGGGATTCTCCAGGCAAGAACACTGGAGTGGGTGGCCATTTCCTTCTCCAATGCAGGAAAGTGAAAAGTGAAAGCGAAGTCACTCAGTCATGTCCAACTCCTAGCAACCCCATGGACTGTAGCCTACCAGGCTCCTCTGCCCATGGGATTTTCCAGGCAAGAGTACTATGGGATGCAGTAAAAACAGTTGTAAGAGGAAAGTTCAGAGCACTAGAAGCCTTCCTCAAGAAACAAATTAAAATCTCAAACAATCCTACTTACCAATAAAAGAATCAGAAAAAGAAAAAACAAAACCCAAAGTCAGTAGAAAGAATAAAATAATAAAGATGAGAGAGGAAATCACTAAAATAGAGAAAAAAATAATAGAAAAGATCAATAAAATTAAGAGCTGCTTTTTGAAATGATAAACAAAACTGACAAACCTCCTGCCAGGTTCACCAAGAAGAAAAGTGAGAGAAATCAATAAAAAATAACAACCAAAAAAAAATGTAGCAGAGGAGGAGAAATAACAGTGGTAGAAACACACAAAAAAATCATAAAATACTACTATGAATAGTTATATGCCAACAAATTGGACAACTTAGAAGAAATGAATAAGTTTCTAGAAACATATAGTCTGCCAAGCTGAGTCAAGAAGAAACAGATAATTTGAACAGACTGATCATTAGAAGTGAAACAAAATCAGTAAAAAAAAAAAAAAAAAATCTCCCTGCAAACAAAATTCAGAACCAGATGGCTTCCTTAGGGAATTATACCAAATATACAAAGAAAAACTTAAACCCATACTTGTCCAACTATTCCAAAAGATTGAAGAGGAGGCAATAGTCATAAATTTATTTTATAAAGCCACAATCATCCTGATACCAAACCAGACAAAGACTATAAAAAAAGGTTATTGGCCAATATCGTTCATGACTATAGAAGCAAAAATCTCAACAAAATATTAGCAAATGAATCCAACAATACAGAAAAAGGAT
The DNA here is from genome assembly GCF_019320065.1 of Cervus canadensis. Taxonomy (NCBI): domain Eukaryota; kingdom Metazoa; phylum Chordata; class Mammalia; order Artiodactyla; family Cervidae; genus Cervus; species Cervus canadensis. The sequence continues at coordinate 22,588,561 of NC_057390.1, read as the reverse complement.
CATACACCGTGATCAAGTTGGATTCATTCCAGAGTCACAAGGATGATTCAACGTATGCAAATCAATCAAAGAAAAGACAAAATCCACATAATCATTTTATACATGCAGAAAATGCACTTGGTAAAATTCAACATCCATTCATAAAAGAAACTTATACCAAAGTGGGTATAGAGCAAACTTATTTCAACATAATAAAAGCCATTTATGACAAACTCACATCCAACATTATACTCAACAGTGAAAAGCTGAAAGCCTTCCTTTCCATTAAGTTCTGGATGAGACAAGCATGCTCACTCTTACCACTACTCTTCAACACAGTACTGGAAGTCTTAGCCACAGAAATTAGACAAGAAGAATAAATAAAAAGCATGCTAATTGTAACTGAAGGACCCTAAAAACTTCACACAAAACTATTAGAACTATTAGTAATAAGTGAATTCAGCAAGGTAGCAGGAGACAAGATTAATATATAGAAATCTGCTGTATTTCTTTTCACTAACAATGAAGCATCAGTAAAAGAAAATTTAAAAAAAAAATCCCATTTTAAAATTACATCAAAAATTACCTAAGAATAAACCCAAAATGTTTAAAACCTATATGTGTAAGTGAAAGTGTTAGTGTCTCATGTCAGACTCTGCAACCTTGTAAACTGTAGCCCACCAGGCTCCTCTGTCCATGGAATTCTCTAGGCAAGGATACTGGAGTGGGTAGTCATTCTCATCTCCAGGGGATTTTCCTAACCCAGGGATTTAACGCAGGTCTCCTGCATTACAGGCAGATTCTTTAACATCAGAGTCACCAAGGAAGCCCAAAGAGCTATATCCAGAAAACTATAAAACATTGATAAAGGAAACCGAAGATGATTCCAAGAAATGGAAAGATATCTCTTGCTCTTGGATTGGAAGAATTAAAGTCATTAAAATGGCTATGGTACAAAAGCAATCTACAGATTTAATGTGATCTCTATCAAAACACCCATGACATTTTTCATGCATGTACTACAAATAATTTATATGGAACCAAAAAAAAAAACAAACAAAAAACAAAAAACCCAGAATTGCCAAAGCAGACCAGAGGATAAAGAGAAAAGCTGAAGGCAAAACCCTTCAGACTATATTAGAAAGCTACAGAAATCAAAAGAGCATGGTATTGGTACAATAAACAGACACAAACCATGCTCTCTAAAAACAAGCCGGCAATGCAGAATCAATAGAACAGAATAGAGTCCAGAAATAAACTCAAATACTATGGTCAATTAATCCACAACAAAGTAGGCAAGAATATATAATGGAGAAAAGAGTTTCTTCTACAAGTACTGTTGAAACACCTAGACTGCTACATGTAAAATAGTGAAATTAGAACACTCCTTCACACCATATATTAATGCAAAAATAAACTCAAAATGGCTTAGACTTAAATATAAGACAGGACACCATAAAACTCCTACAGGAGAACATAGGGAAAGCATTCTAAGATATACACTGTAGCAATATTGTCTTAAATCAGTCTTCCAAGGCCAAAGAAATAAAAGTAAACAAACAAACAAACAAACAAAAGAAACCAAATGGTACCTAAGGAAACCATCAACAAAACAAAAAGACAACATAGATTGGGAAAAAATATTTACAAATGATGTGACCTACAAGGTGTTAATGTCCAAAATATGCAAACAACTCATACAATCCAATGTCAAAAAAATAGACAAGCCAACAAAAAAAATGCACAGAAGTCTTAAGTGCACATTTCTCCAAAGAAGACATATAGATGGTCAAAAGACACATAAAAAGATGCTCAATGCTACTAAGTATTAGAGAAATACAAATCAAAACCACAATGAGGTATCACCTCACATTGGTCAGAATGGCCATCATCAAATAGTAAATGTTAGTCAGGGTCTGGAGAAAAAAGAACTCTTCTACACTATTGGTGGGAATGTAAATTGGTAAATCCACTATGGAACAGTATGGAGGTTTCTTAAAAAAAAAAAAATAGAGCTACCATATGACTCAGCAATCCCCTCCTAGGCAGATATCTGGAAAAGATGAAAACTCTAATTCAAAAAGGTATATGCACCCTAATGTTCATGACAGAAATATTTGCAATAGTCAAGATGTGAAAACAACCTAAGTGTCTATCAACAGATGACTGATTTAAGATATTTTATATTATATATGTATATACAATGGAATACTGCTCAGTCATATAAAAGAGTAAAACATTGTCAGTTGTAGTAATAAGGATGTACCTAGAGAGTACCATCTTAAGTGAAGTAATTCAGATAAAGACAAATATTATACTATATCACTTATATGTGGAATCTAAAAAAATAATACAAATCTATATAATAATTTGAATCTATATACCAAATAAAAACAGACTCGCAGGCATAGAAAATAAACTTATGTTTATCAAAAGGGAAAAGGAAAGGAGAGAGATAAATTAGATTTATGAGATTAACAGATATAGATTAATACACATAAAATAGATTATAGAATAAAAAGTTTTACTTTTCAGTCAATCTTTAATTTTCTCAGGTTTTCATGGAAGAACAGTCTTTCATATTTCTAGCTTATGTTGAGGATATCTTGCCACTCTTAGGCTTTTGCATAGTGATTCATGACTATAATCAATGGTATAATATTAACCAGATTTTTCTAGTTCAGTCCACAATAACAATGAATGGAATATGCCTATAACCTCACAATCACTGAAACATCTTATTGAGACATGCACTTTGGCTATACAGTTTTTGATAACTTGTTGCAAATTGCAATACTTGATTTCAATTATATTAAAATGCTAGGCTGGCAATTATATCAAAAAGGCAAGGCAGACAACACTGAAATACAAAGGATCATAAGAGACTACTACCAGCAGCTCTATGCCAATAAAATTGGAAGAAATGGACAAATTCTTAGAAAAGTATAACTTTCCAAAACTGAACCAGGAAGAAATAGAAGATCTTAACAGACCCATCACAAGCACAGAAATTGAAACTGTAATCAGAAGTCTTCCAGCAAACAAAAGCCCAGGACCAGATGGCTTCACAGCTGAATTCTACCAAAAATTTAGAGAAGAGCTAACACCTATCTTACACAAACTCTTCCAGAAAATTGCAGAAGGTAAACTTCCAAGCTCATGCTATGAGGCCACCATCACCCTAATTCCAAAACCAAAGATGCCACAAAAAAAGAAAACTAGAGGCCAATATCACTGATGAACATAGATGCAAAAATCCTGAACAAAATTCTAGCAAACTGAATCCAACAACATATTAAAAAAATCATACATCATGACCAAGTGGGTCATGCATTCCTTTATCACAGGAATGCAAGGATTCTTTAATATCTGCAAATCAATCAATGGTAATACACCACATTAGCAAATTGAAAGATAAAAACCATATGATTATCTCAATAGATGCAGAAAAAGCCTTTGACAAAATTCAACATCCATTTATGATTAAAAAAACTCTCCAGAAAGCAGGAATAGAAGGAACATACCTCAATATAATAAAAGCTATATATGACAAACCCACAGCAAACATTATCCTCAATGGTGAAAAATGGAAAGCATTTCCCCTAAAATCAGGAACAAGACAAGGGTGCCCACTCTCACCACTACTATTCAACATAGTTTTGGAAGTGTTGGCCACAGCAATCAGAGCAGAAAAAGAAGTAAAAGGAATCCAGATAGGAAAAGAAGAAGTGAAACTCTCACTGTTTGCAGATGACATGATCCTCTACATAGAAAACCCTAAAGACTCTACCAGAAAATGACTAGAGCTAATCAATGAATATAGTAAAGTTGCAGGATATAAAATTAACACAAAGAAATCCCTTGCATTCCTATACACTAACAATGAGAAAACAGAAAGAGAAATTAAGGAAACAATACCATTCACCATTGCAACAAAAAGAATAAAATACTTAGGAGTATATCTACCTAAAGAAACAAAAGACCTATACATAGAAAACTATACAACACTGATGAAAGAAATCAAAGAGGACACAAATAGATGGAGAAATATACTGTGTTCATGTATTGGAAGAATCAATACTGTGAAAATGAGTATACTATCCAAAGCAATCTATAGGTTCAATGCAATCCCTATCAAGCTACCAATGGTATTCTTCACAGAACTAGAACAAATAATTTCACAATTTGTATGGAAATACAAAAAACCTCGAATAGCCAAAGCAATCTTGAGAAAGAAGAATGGAACTGGAGGAATCAACCTGCCTGACTTCAGGCTCTACTACAAAGCCACAGTCATCAAGACAGTATGGTACCGGCACAAAGACAGAAATATAGATCAATGGAACAGAATAGAAAGCCCAGAGATAAATCCACGTACCTGTGGACACCTTATCTTCGACAAAGGAGGCAAGAATATACAATGGAAAAAAGACAACCTCTATAACAAATGGTGCTGGGAAAACTGGTCAACCACTTGTAAAAGAATGAAACTAGAACACCTTCTAACACCATACACAAAAATAAACTCAAAATGGATTAAAGATTTAAATGTAAGACCAGAAACTACAGAACTCCTAGAGGAGAACATAGGCAAAACACTCTCCGACATAAATCACAGCAAGATCCTCTATGACCCACCTCCCAGAATATTGGAAATAAAAGCAAAAATAAATAAATGGGACCTAATGAAACTTAAAAGCTTTTACACAACAAAGGAAACTATAAGCAAGGTGAAAAGACAGCCTTCAGAACAGGAGAAAATAATAGCAAATGAAGAAACAGACAAAGGATTAATCTCAAAAATATACAAGCAACTCCTGAAGCTCAATTCCAGAAAAATAAATGACCCAATCAAAAAATGGGCCAAAGATCTAAGCAGACATTTCTCCAAAGAAGACATACAGATGGCTAACAAACACATGAAAAGATGTTCAACATCACTCATTATCAGAGAAATGCAAATCAAAACCTCAATGAGGTACCATTACACTCCAGTCAGAGTGGCTGCTATCCAAAAGCCTACAAGCAATAAATGCTGGAGAGGGTGTGGAGAAAAGGGAATCCTCTTACACTGTTGGTGGGAATGCAAACTAGTACAGCCACTATGGAGAACAGTGTGGAGATTCCTTAAAATACTGGAAATAGAACTGCCATATGATGCAGCAATCCCTCTCCTGGGCATACACACCGAGGAAACCAGATCTGAAAGAGACACGTGTACCCCAATGTTTATCACAGCACTGTTTATAATAGCCAGGACATGGATGCAACCTAGATGCCCATCAGCAGACAAATGGATAAGAAAGCTGTAGTACATATACACAATGGGATATTACTCAGCCATTAAAAAGAATTCATTCGAACCAGTTCTAATGAGATGGATGAAACTGGAGCCCATTATACAGAGTGAAGTAAGCCAGAAAGAAAAACACCAATACAGTATACTAACACATATATATGGAATTTAGAAAGATGGTAATGATAACCCTATATGCAAGACAGAAAAAGAGACACAGATGTATAGAACAGACTTTTAGACTCTATGGGAGAAGGCGAGGGTGGGATGATCTGAGAGAACAGCATTAAAACATGTATATTATCAAGTGTGAAACAGATCGCCAGTCCAGGTTGGATGCATGAGACAAGTGCTTGGGGCTGGTGCACTGGGATGACCCAGAGGGATGAGATGGGGAGGGAGGTGGGAGGGGGGTTCACGATGGGGACCACATGTAATTCCATGGGTGATTCATGTCAATGTATGGCAAAAACCACTACAATATTGTAAAGTAATTAGCCTCCAACTGATAAAAATAATTGGGAAGACAAAAAAAAAAATAAAAATAAAAAACTGCCATCAAGATTTAAAACATGGGAAAAAAAAAGACAAGGCATAGACTATGAATTATTCTAGGGTCTTATAGAACAAGAAGATGATTCCTGTCTTTGGAGACTTTAAATTTAAAAATAAAATAAAACAAAAATTGTTTCTTTTAGTTATCCATTAAACCTATATTGAACATCTTTATCCTGAATCATTCAAGCAGTCGCCACAAAGAAGTGACAATTACCCAAATAAGACAGATAATAAAAAAGGAATTATATGCTTTGGAAGAAAGCAAACAATCTGGAAAGTCAGAGCAAGATGGATTCACCCATGAATCCGGTACATACCAATTCTGACTTTTGATTAAAACATTTAAGTTATTTGATCTTCAGCTTCTTCATAATATTCCAAAATATCATACACAATGAAAAAAAACACAAATACTCTTAAATATAAGATAATACAATCCTAGAAGGGAATTTATGCTCATTTTGAATTCTTGCTGCAGAGGTGGGGAAAAAAAGCAACTGTCTTCCATTTACAGTAGACAGGCAAGAGATAGAAAATAACTGTTTAGCAGAGAGTTATTTCAGTCAACCAGAGTTTCAGTCTGGTTGCCAAATACCATCATACTTTTTAAAAGATTCAAGACTTTCTCCTATCAACAAGTCCTGGTAAATTGTCTATAGAAATTAGAGCTGCACCATCACTGGTCTCAAGCTTCTTTCAAGAATCCAAACAATTCTTTCCCCACTATTTGACTTACATTTCAAACAGAAGCAAAACATTCCTTTATAAATTATAAATTGGAAGTTTGCAATATAAATACTGGGAGAGATAATTCTGTGCGAATAAATGAAGATCACAAAAGAGGACAAGCAAAGGCTATTTATTATAGCTTGCTATAGCAAGGAAGTGGGACACCATCACTTGCATTGGGCAGAGACTTAAAGGTAGTTATGGAAGTAGGAAAGCTTTATAGGGTAAATAGGGGAAGCCTTGAAGTATGCTTTACATGGAGGTTTGCTGGCATGAGGAAATTCGAGTCAGGTCAAGAGAAGTGAGCTATCCTCTGTGGTTGGTTTGTGGAGATAGATGGCTTTCTCTGGTTAATGCCAAATTAGACAAAAGAAAGGGGGGCAAAAATTAGTAAAGCTGACAGTTACTGATGAGGTCCTAACTATTCTGGGTAGATTGCTGCATTGATGGTGGCTTGACTTCCCAGGCTAGTTGCTGCAGAAGATGTGGAATAGCATTCTATTTTCAGGTATAGACCAGTCATTGTCCATTTGTAGATTCAGTCTCCCAATACACAGGGACTTTGCCAAAGTAAAATCTGCCAATTACTCAGCTCATATAAATTCCTAATAGTAAATTCCAGGTCGGACTGATTAACTGGAATGATTGATTAAAGTATCAGAAATGACAAGTAAGAAAGGGAAAATGAGCAATAAAAGTTTGAGGAGGAGATGCCAGATGAGGCAGTAAAGAAAAACGGCAAATCAATGGCAGCAAATAGGAATGAACTGTGCATAAACGAGCTGTTATAACTCAAGCCCAGTGACCATAGAAGCACTAGCACATACATTCCATCAGCATGTATTTATTGATTTCTCATAAGCAAAACTCTGTTAGATGCATTGGAGAAATTAAAACAAAATTGCATTATCACTGTTCTCAATTATTTCCAAGATGTGGAGTTCCTTTTTTTCTATGAATCAGCCAGAATCCACAGCCCTTCAATTTCAGCAGTGGGTGTTAAGGAACTCTAGTTTTCTCAGCTACCAAAACAGATGTTCCTCCTCCTAATGTGCTTCTTTTTGCCTAGTGATGAGAAAGACACACTTGAACCTACTTTCCACTATGAAGGGAGTTCTTCACCAGTCCTGTGATGCCTTGAAATTTTGCTATTATTTTGTTTTAATTATTAACTAATAGGGAGTCAGAATGTTGTCCAGCCTTCAGGCTCCATCCATGTTTGCTTATTTCTTTGAAGCTATATTAATGGCAATATCATTGCTTTAGTTACCTAAGAACTTAAGGGCCATGGCCTTTCTTTATATAAATATTGAATATTTTACTTTCTTATTGATTTTAACCATTATAGAGAAGATGGTTTATAAAGACAGGCTTCTGTTAAATTTAAATAATGTATATGGTAGACTGAGTATCATTGAGGAACAGAGAGGGTATTAAAAATGAAATCACCTTCCACAGATGAGGGCATAATACACACTGAAACTGTATAAATCTATTTTCAATTAAAGTCCAAACTATAATATGACTCAAACACTTGCAAAGAGTTCTCATTATGAGATTTTTTCCCCAAGAAAGATGCATTTTACTTTTGGAGGAAATATTTTTTAAGTGGAAGTATTAGTTTACTTATCTTCACTTCTCTTTTTCCTCCTCTCATCACTCTCTTTTCCCCTTGCATTACTTTGGTAAATTATCTCCCCTTTCCTTAAGACAATATGGTTTGACTGAGTGTACTTTTCCTTAGTGAATCTCCAAACTCAAGAAATAATTAGTCTTCCACTTATAAGAGAGGCTCTTCAGAAGTAATTAGATATATAGCCATCACAAAGATATTGCATTGCAGATAATTTCATTATATCTAAGACATCAGAAAAACAAAAAAAAGACCTAAAGCAAGTGAACAACATAGTCTTTCATTTTATATAAGTAATATATTATCTTCTATGGGAGCTTTTTTTAAATTCATGGAGCTGACACTTTGCTAACTCACTTGCCACTTGTTCACACACACACACGTTTGTACCAACTTTAAAAAAAACTTGAAAACAAAAAGTACTGAAATGAGATCCATTTTCCACTAAGATAAAAAGAGGTTGCTGCTTTTTACTTTTGATGTTTAAGTTTGTAAATGAATGCATTGGCATTCATTTAGTTCAGAGAGCACTTTCAGGAATCTTCTCTAAATTGTGAATTTTTTAAACCTCTTTAGTGTTGTTGTTACTTTTGTGACTTGTGTTTGATCACTGAGAATAGAACCTATTGTGTTTGCTTGTTTGTTTTTCTGAATAGACAAAATAAATAGTAGTTTTTCTCCCTTTGGTGAATTGAGGAGAGCACTGACTTTGATCCCCCACCCCCACAAATGCCCACCTTGGTAAATTATGTAGGTCAGGTGATGCTGTTGGATCATTACAGAATTTCACTCTTGGAAGCATGTTTAACCTAAAAACTCAGATTCCTATTGGTCTGCACAGATCCTTTATGTAACACTTGATTTTTTCATAACTATAATACTTAACTACAGTTTCTAATAAAGTAAAATTAAAAAATCATAGGGGAAACCAGGTTACTACAAAAAATCTGGGTCATCTAGTTTGAGTTCCATGGTGCATTTTTAATAACTGAATTTGAAAAGGATTTTTAAAAAATCTGTCCTCGTATTAAAAACTTCATGACAAATATGGGGAAACAATGGAAACAGTGACAGACTTTATTTTCTTGGGCTCCAAAATCACTGCAGATGGTGACTGCAGCCAAGAAATTAAAAGACAGTTGCTTCTTAGAAGAAAAGCTATGATCAACCTAGATAGCATATTAAAAAGCAGAGACATTACTTTGCCGGCAAAAGTCCACCTAGTCAAAGCTATGGTTTTTCCAGTAGTCATGTATGCATGTGAGAGGTGGACTATAAAAAAAGCTGAGCACTGAAGAATTGATGTTTTTGAACTGTAGTGTTAGAGAAGACTCTTGAGAGTCCCTTGGACTGCAAGGAGATCCAACCAGTCCATCCTAAAGGAAATCAGTCCTGAATATTCACTGGAAGGACTGATGCTGAAGCTCTAACACTTTGGCCACCTCATGAGAACTGACTCATTGGAAAAGACCCTGACACTGGAAAAGATTGAAGGCAGGAGGAGGAGGGGATGACAGGAGATGAGATGGTTGGAATGTATCGCCAAATGGATGGACATGAGTTTGAGCAAGCTCCAGGAGTTAGTGATGGACAGGGAAGGCTGGCATGTTTCAGTCCATGGGGTTGCAAAGAGTCAGATATGACTGAGCAACTGAACTGAAGTGAACTGATGGGAAAGCAGATGTTTAAGACAACCACGTGGGAAGAGGGGCTTCCCTGGAGGCTCATGCAGTAAAGAATATACCTGCAATGCAGGAGACCAGGGTTCAAGCCCTGGGTCAGGAAGATCCCCTGGAGAAGGAAATGGCAATTCACTCCAGCATTCTTGCCTAGAAAATCCCATGGAAAGAGGAGTCTGGTGGGCTACAGTGTATGGAGTCTCAAAGAGCTGGACACGACTGAGGCCATGGAGCCACAGAGAGTCAGACATGACTGAGTGACTAATGTAAAGATGACTCAATTCACTGACCAGATTGAATGGAACATCGGGTACACAGGAATAATAAGCATGAAATGTAGGCTGGGACGAGAATATAAGAGATTTTGATTATTAAACTAAGCAGTTTGAATATAAACTAGCAAGCAATTGAAAAATATTAAAGGTTTGTATATAGATGCATGACTCTTCTAGTACAAATGTGCTGTGTATACTGGAGGCAAATAAAATGAATATGTGTTCAATATAATATATAAATATAATCATAGATCATATCTAAAAGTGAACTTGAATCAAATTAAATTACTCAGGCTTTTGCAAATTTAGCAATGCTATAATACTTTCTACCTAATGGTGTGTAGGGTTGCAGTGTGGGCAAGTGTTTCAATGCTCTTAAATGCAGTCAGGCACTTTACATTCAGAGAATATTTATGGGAAGACATGAAAAAATGAGTAGAGAGAAAAACAGCAGCTCTGGTCTGCAAAACTGTGTGTAATTAAATAAGACTTATTTTGGTTGAAACCAAGTGTAGAGCGAATACATGGTAGGAAATATGCTTTAGTTTCCTCATTTTCTTGTTGAAATCGCCAGAGGACAATGTTGAGCTACAATAGAATAATCACTTCTAAAATGAATAGTAATCTATTAATTGAAATGTCAATATTTAAACCATATTTATATGTCTATAATTTTTAATCAATTTTATTAATGTCATACATGTGTTATATATAAAGGTATTAGGGATCTAATGGAAAAAATCAGATGTATCCCCATACTCCTTTGTTCTTTTCATCCAAAAAAAGAAAAAAGGGAAAATAATTGTTATTCTCTTAATTGCAAATTCTTCTTTCCCACAAATATTTTGAAATTTTGCAAAAGCATGGGGAAATACTTACCGCATGTCATATCTCTCAACATATGAAATATAGCATATATTTTAAAACATATGAAAAGATGAGTTATTTATGGTCAATAATCTTTAAGAAAAAAAAGTCAATTTTCAAACTAAAGACTTCTGAAAAAAGAATAAGTTATTCATTTTCCTTGAGGAGCCTTGTAGGCTGCAGTCCATGGGGTCGCTAAGAGTCGGACACGACTGAGAGACTTCACTTTCACTTTTCCTTTCATGCATTGGAGAAGGAAATGGCAACCCACTGCAGTGTTCTTGCCTGGAGAATCCCAGGGACAGGGGAGCCTGGTGGGCTGCCGTCTATGGGGTCGCACAGAGTCGGACACGACTGAAGCGACTTAGCAGCAGCAGCAGCAGGACTAGCCCATGACAGCTCAGTAATGCTAAACTATTTGGCCATTTTGCTGAAAAGGATGGGGGCCTAAGGCGGAACTATTTCCTCCCCGTGCCCAAAGTCTGTCACAAGAGAATATAAGGGAAGATGCAGCTTTTTTATCTTACAAATTCATGTAGACTTAACATAAATGACAAGTATTATAGGAGATAGAAAAATATAAGAATGCTTGACAAATGACTGGATGAAACATATGCACACAGCCCACATGCAAACAGATCTCTAGAAATAATGAGCAAGTAAATTGCTGGCTCCAGAACCTAAACAGCACAGAAAGTACAATTAAATAACTGCTTAAAGATCACGATGTATAATTCTTCATTACAAAATTAAGAGTCAATCATTGAAAGGAAACTAACTCCAATATTTTTGGTACTCTTCACATAAAACTTTACATCTGGATATTTTCCTAGTCATTTTACTTTAACACAGTATACTTTGTACTTGGACTTTGAATAAGGTCAAAGTATGACATTTTAGAGAATTTTATTTCTTCATTCTTTAGGAAAAAATGAAAAGGTAAGTAGATGGCAAACATTTTGTGAAAATGTGATGTGATATAAGTATTTGAAACTCATTTCAAGAGGCACATATAATTGGCTAGTATCTACCATTCCCCAGTAAGAAAATAGGAAGCAGTGAGGGAAAATAAGAATGTGGTCCTAAGCCAAATCTAGAGTCTGGCGTCGCTTTACTGATAACAACCTTGATAATCTTAAATCTTCAACTCTCTGAGCAACAAAGGTTAAATCAAATATCTCCTATATAGTGCTTAGCATAATATCTAGCATGTAGTAAGCACTGACTAGATAATAGCTGCTGCTATCAGTTTTCCCAGTCATATTATAAGGCTTAGACTATAAATCTAAGGTCCCTTTTGGGTCTACTATATGATTTTTAATACTGAAAGTGAAATATTTACTGATTTTAAGTCATTTCTTCCTTTTTAGTCTTGGATGGTTATTCTCTTCCTTCTGACTTTAATTACAGAACATTGATGATGATGTGTCATCATCTTTATTGTCCTGAAACACAGTCTTTCCCTTATCCAGGGATAAAGACTGCCTAACTAGTGGCATAAAAATCACCTTGGGAGGATGCAAAATGTGTAAGTAAATTCATGAGTCACATAAACCCACAAAAATTCTGGTTCAGTCAATTTGGAGTTGGGTTCAGACTATTCTGACCATCTGGTCTGAAGAACATAGCTCAAAAAACAGTGTACCAAAGAACTAATACTAATTGTATAACACCGTATTCACAAATAACAATTTTGGAGCTGTTATAAAGATGGGATGTTGTTATCATGGTTGTTTTTAAGAAATAGCCCAGATAACATTTTTAACCTAGTAGTATAACTACAAAATCAAAATTCAAGCCTTCTTCTTGTATAAAATAAGACCATGGCCTTGCAAGTGCTTGTACCATTCTTCATCCTAATGTAATTGGACTTCCCAAAATCACTATAGAACCTAGGAAAGGACTGTGGATTCTGGGAATTACAGTATTTCTTACCAAGCCACTAGTGCTATAGTCTGTTGCTTTATTCACGGAGATGAGGAAGTATAGCCAGAGAACTGCGTAGATTCTGTATGTGTTTTTCAGCTGGAAAACTGATTAAAGAAACAACAAAAAACCCACTTAAAAAAAAAAGGCTCTTCAAATATTTCAGTGCTTCAGCCATGCTAATCCTAGTGACATTTTATGGAGCACACATAGAATTTCAGGTTTTAGCAGGACTATTCTTACTTAACAAAAAACACAGAGGATACAAATGATCAGAAAATAATAAGAAATTATTCTTTATCTAACATGCTATTACTGAGCAATTAGAATGAAAAAATAATCTCTCAGTTCACATTTCATGTTATCCTCATATAAAGATTTATTATAAAAGTCTCTGGAAAATTGTTGACCAAAGAATAAAAAGGAATCAGAAAAGATGGAAGACCAAGAGGATCAATGGAAAATGCTTACCTGAGATTTTAAAAGGAGTTTTAACCAAAGCTTAAAAAGAGAGTAACAAAATATATCTCCTAGGAAAGGTTATCTCCTTAAAATATTAAGGAGATATTTTGTCATTCTATGGAGATTTGAGCTTAAGTATAATACCTATCAGTTAGAAATAAAACAGTACTGTTTTATTTAATGTTTAACAGTACTATGAAATTAAGTGACTAATTTCTGAAGTTACAAGCTAAGCAACAACAACAACAAAAAAAGATATTCTATATCAAATTTCTTCAATATTCCTTGTATAGCAGAATAGACAAAATTCTAGGATATTACAACCTAGGTCACATTTTGAGTGGATAAACCTTTCTGAGACTTCATTTCAGGAAACTATAGCCCATACTGAACATTTATTTTTGGCTGGTAAATCAGAATTTAGCCTGTGGGATCATAGAGCCTGAGTATAAGAAGGACTCTATCTTCTGAGACAGTAAATGAGGATGCAGAGATGGAAGTTGAATGGGACACAGAAAGCAATGAATCAGAGAAGAGTATTAATACCATTCAAAAATCTAATGATCTAAAAACAGCTATTAAAGCTAGGAGTTTGAGAGCTAGAGACATGAGCATAAGGTGAAAGGTCTAATTTAAGTGAAAGTGGTCTAAGGTGTTTATATACCATCAGGAACCTGGTATGTGGATGATGTTATCCATGGGTAACAGTTGTTGCTCACTCAGCCATGTCTGACTCTTTGTGACCTCATGGACTGCAGCATGTCAGGCTTCCCTGTCTTTCACAAACTCTCCAAGAGTTTGTTCAAATTCATGTCTATTGAGTTCGTGATGCTATCTAACCATCTCATCCTCTGCCACCTTCTTCTTCTCCTGCCCTCAATCTTTCCCGGCATCAGGGTCTTTTCCAATGAGTCAGCTCTTCACACCAGGTGGCCAAAGTATTAGAGCTTCAGCTTCAGCATCAGTCATTCCAATGAATATTCAGGGTTGATTCCCTTTAGGATTGACTGATTTGATCTCCTTGCTGTCCAAGGGACTCTCAAGAGTGTTCTCCAGCACCACAGTTCAAAAGAATCAATTCTTTGGTGTTCAACCTTCTTTATGGTCCAACTCTCATGTCCATACATGACTTCTAGAAAAACCATAACTTTGACTATATGTACCTTTGTCAGCAAAGTAATGTCTCTGCTTTTTAATATGCTGTCTAGGTTTGCCATAGATTTTCTTCCAGAAAGCAAGTGTCTTAATTTCATGGCTGCAGTCACAATCAGCAGTGATTTTGGAACCCAAGAAAATAAAATATGTCACTACTTCTATTTTTTCACCTTCTATTTGCCATGAAGTGATGAGACCATATGCTATGAACTTAGTTTTTTGAATTTTGAGTTTCAAACCAGCTCTTTCACTCTCCTCTTTCACCTTCATCAAGAGGCTCTTTCACTCTCCTCTTTCACCTTCATCAAGAGGCTCTTTAGTTCCTCTTAGCTTTCTGCCATTAGGGCAGTATCATTGGCATAACTGAGGTTGTTGGTATTTCTCCTAGGAATCTTTATTTCAGTCTGTGCTTCATTCAGCCCTGCATTTCGCATGATGTACTCTGCATATAAGTTAAATAAAGACAGTGACAACATACCCTTGTTGTATTCCTTTCCCAATTTTGAACCAGTCAGTTGTTCCACACAAAAGGGATAAGGATAATGTCTGGAGCAGTCATTAGGGCAGATTAAGATAAAGCTGGACAGAAATGGTATGGACCTAACAGAAGGAGAAGTTATTAAGAAGAGGTGGCAAGAATACACAGAACAACTGTACAAAAAAGATCTTCATGACCCAGATAATCACGATGGTGTGAACACTCACCTAGAGCCAGACATCCTGGAATGTGAAGTCAAGTGGGCCTTAGAAAGCATCACTACGAACAAAGCTAGTGGAGGTGATGGAATTCCAATGAGCTATTTCAAATCCTAAAAGATGACGCTGTGAAAGTGCTGCACTCAATATGCCAGCAAATCTGGAAAACTCAGCAGTGGCCACAGGACTGGAAAAGGTCAGTTTTCATTCCACCCAAAGAAAGGCGATCCCAAAGAATGCTCAAACTACTGCACAATTGCACTCATCTCACATGCTAGTAAAGTAATGCTCAAAATTCTCCAAGCCAGGCTTCAACAATACATGAACCATGAACTTCCAGATGTTCAAGCTGGATTTAGAAAAGGGAGAGGAACCACAGATCAAATTGCCAACATCTGCTGGATCATCGAAAAAGCAAGAAAGTTCCAGAAAAACATCTATTTCTGCTTTATTGACTATGCCAAAGCCTTTGACTGTGTGGATCCCAATAAACTGTGGAAAATTCTTCAAGAGATGTGAATACCAGACCACCTGACCTGCCTCTTGAGAAATCTGTATGCAAGTCAGGAAGCAACAGTTAGAACTGGACATGGAACAACAGCCTGGTTGCAAATAGGAAAAGGAGTATGTCAAGGCTGTATATTGTCATCCTGCTTATTTAACTTCTATGCAGAGTACATCATGAGAAACACTGGGCTGGAAGAAGCACAAGCTGGAATCAAGATTGCTGGGAGAAATATCAATAGCCCCAGATATGCACATGAGACCATACTTATGGCAGAAAGTGAAGAAGAACTAAAGAGCCTCTTGATGAAAGTGAAAGAGGTGAATGAAAAAGTTGGCTTAAAGCTCAACATTCAGAAAACTAAGATTATGGCATCTGATCCCATCACTTCATGGGAAATAGATGGGGAAACAGTGTCAGACTTTATTTTTTTGGGCTCCAAAATCACCACAGATGGTGATTGCAGCCACGAAATTAAAAGACGCTTACCCCTTGGAAGGAAAGTTATGATCAACCTAGATTGCATATTAAAAAGCAGAGACATTACTTTGCCAACAAAGGTTCGTCTAGTCAAGTCTATGGTTTTTCCAGTGGCCATGTATGGATGTGAGAGTTGGACTGTGAAGAAAGCTGAGCACAGGAGAATTGATACTTTTGAACTGTGGTGTTGGAGAAGACTCCTGAGAGTCCTTTGGACTGCAAGGAGATCCAACCAGTCCATCCTAAAGCAGATCAGTCCTGGGTGTTCATTGGAAGGACTAATGCTGAAGCTGAAACTCCAGTACTCTGGCCACCTCATGTGAAGAGTTGACTCATTGGAAAAGACCCTGATGCTGGGAGGGATTGGGGGCAGGAGGAAAAGAGGACGACAGAGGATGAGATGGTTGGATGGCATCACCGACTCAATGGACATGAGTTTGAGTAAACTCCGGGAGTTTGTGATGGACAGGGAGGCCTGGCATGCTGTAATTCATGGGGTCACAAAGAGTTGGACATGACTGAGTGACTGAACTGAACTAAGATAAAGCTGGGTGGCTTAGAGAAGCAAAATTTTAGATCATTTCCTTATTTTATAGGCATAATTTAAACTTTCCAGGTCCTTAAATTGGTCTCCTACAAATAGAAGGAATCTAGAGTACATTTTCCAACTACTAAATGGTAGAACATCACAGCTATTTTTCACTTTTCTCTTCACTGTTTTACAGTTTGTATATTTCCATCTATAGGTATAACTTTAAATCCACTGGATTTTTTTTTTAATTGAAGAGTAGTTGATTTACAATATTACATTAGTTTCAGGTGTAAACAGTGATTCAATATTTTTGTAGATTATATTCCATTTAAATTTATTTCAAAACAATGGCTATATATCCTTGTGCAGTATGATATATTCTTGTTGCTTATCTATTTTATACATAGTCGTTTGTATTTCTTAATATCCCCTATCGGCCCCCTTCTCCCTTTCCCCACTGGTAACCACTAGTTTATTCTTTATCTCTGAGTTCATTCTGTCATTTTTTCTACCATCTCTCTTGATATTATGTACATCTTATTAATTTTAAAAATTATATTTTTTAATTTTTTACTGGAGGATAATTGCTTTAAAATATTGTGCTGGTTTTTGCCATGCATCATAATGAATCAGTCACAAATATGTATGTATATAATTCCTTACCCTCTTGAACATCCCTCCCATCTCCTACTCTACCCCACTCCTCCAGGTTGTCACAGGGCACTGGGCTGAGCTCCCTGTGTTACACAGCAAATTCCCACTGGCTATCAATTTTACACATGGTAATAAATATGTGTCTATGCTACTCTCTCAGTTCATTCCATCCTCTCCCTCCCATGGATACAGAAATTGTGGTACATATATACAGTGGATAACTACACACAAAAAAAGAATGCATATGAGTCCTAATGAGGTGGATGAACCTAGAGCTTCTGTACAGAGTGAAGTCAGTCAGAAAGAGAAACACAAATATTGTACATTAACGCACAGGTATAGAATCTAGAAAGATGGTACCGATGAACCTATTTGTAGGGCAACAATGGAGATACAGACATATTTTATTTTTTTAGAACAGCTTTAGATTCACAAAAATTTGAGAGGACGGTAGAGACATTTCCCATATATCACCAGCTCCACACATGCATAGCTTCCCCTGTTATCAACATCCAACACAAAAGCAGTAAATTTGATAACAATTGATGACCCTACATTGACACATCGTAATACCCAAGTCCATAGTTTATGTTAGGGTTCTCTTGTGGTGTTGTACATTCTATGGTTTGGACAAATGTACAATGGCATTTAAATCATGTATCGATCATCAATTTATATCAATCTATATAAAAAATCAATGCATAACATCATTATAACATCATAAAGAGTATTTTCATTGCCTTAAAAATCCTGTGCTTCACCTATTCAGCCCTTCCCTCCACCCCAACCTCTGATATCTGCTAATCTTTCACTGCTCAATACTTTTGCTTTTCCAGAACATATAGTTGGAATCATATGGTTTATAATTGTTTTCTTTCACTTAGTAATATTTATTTTAGGTTCCTCCATATCTTGTCATAGCTTATAGCTCATTTCCTTTCAGCACTGAATAATATTTTATGTTGTACCATAAACAGTTTGTTTATCAGTTCCCCTTCTAAAGGGCCATCCTATGAATTTTTTATTTTGGTCCTTGTGATTTTTGGTTCAAAAATTACTATTTGGTCCTTCTATTTCTTTGATGAGATTTTTAATTTATCTGTTGGCTTCAACAGTATTCAAAATTGCTTGCTAAAGCATTTGTATAATACTTGATTTAAGTCTTTGTCAGAAAACTCCAACATCTATGCCACCTTGGTGTTAAGAGTCTAATAAGTGGCTTTTCTCATACAAGTTAATTTTTCATAATTTTTTTTGTAAAATAACTTTGAATTGTACCTGGACATTTTAAATAAAAAGTTATGAGAATCTAAGTCTTGTTTACATCCAATGGAGACTAGCTGGGTGGTTTGTTAATTCAGAGCTTAATGCCTTTAATATGCAGAATAGGATTGGATTTTGCATGAGGAGGTTGGGGATGCTCAGGACCTAAAAAGAAAACTTTATGGAGTCACTTTATTGAGCTTCTTCCTCTCTGTAGTTTTCCTAGTATTTTCAAGTTCTCTGAAGATCTAGTTACCTCACTCTGATATGAACTTCCACAGCAGTCCAATGTTTGGGGTAAATCAGTAGGGAGACACAGAGAGAAAAGAGCAAGGGGTTTCCTCAAGGCTTTGTAATCAGAGCTTCTTTGAACACAGAGAAAGTTTTCCTTTCCTTAGAATTTGCCACTGTCTGTCATCACCACCATGAAATTGTTTGAGGGCTGGAGCATGAGAGAACAGACAAAATTAAAAAAAAAAAAAAAAAGTGATTTCCATACTTCCTTTGAGAGTTAGATGTAGCCTTTCCTGTTTTACAAGTCAGAACTAAAGGGATTCTTGCTTCAGAGAATTTGAAATTCAGGTCTTCTCCTATCTGCTTTCTATGATTTACTTTATAGAGTTCAAACAGCTATTCTGTGCATTCAAGCCCATGTTATGTAGTTGTATTCAGCAGAAAAGGCAAGGTAGAACCAGAACACCTAGAGTTGATTTTAAAACAAGTCTATTTCAAGCAAATTCAGAAATTTCACAATTTCTAGAAAAAGTTAAAGGCAATTTCATTAAGTGGAAAAATAATGACTATACATAGTATGTGATGTTATGTACATGCCTATTTTGTACACAAATATGTTCACAAGCAAAAGTATGTACAAAAGTGTATAGCAAAGAATGTAAGAGAATGGATTCATCCTTATGAAAAAGTCTCACCATGAGAAATTACATTAGTTATTTTTTTGTATGAGAAATATAAAAGCTGATTTTAAAGTACATGTATTATACTGGAGAAAAAAATTCAAGTCAATATTAGTCATTCTTAGTTTTTGTCTCAAAAAATTTCAACAGAATAAGTAGTAACTAATTTCAGAATGAGAAAAAATGAGTACATAGAAGAACGCGATCAAAGAAGCCTACTACCATTCATGTAATTTTCTAGATCACATTCATGTTTTCAGCAGGCTTCAGTAGAGAGGTATATCATACTCAAATCAATCACTAGTGGAACAACTCCCTTTCTCTTGGATTCTCAGTTCAGTGTATCAGTTAATAGAATAGCTAATAAAGAATAATTACTTTCCTTTAGGCACTTAAATCTACACTTTAGATTATTAAAACTGGTACTTTCAAAATGCAGTACTTTCTAAGGTACCCATCGCTTGACTTGAATTATGAGAATCACTTGGCTATTTCCTGTGTGTTTGTAATTAAAATACATTGACAAGTTTGTGGAAAATCCTTTCTTAGAACTGACTATGACACAGGGAACTTTTCAGCAAATATTTTGAATATAGTGGAGCTAAATATAGGGTGTTATGTAAGTCTACCTGCAAGGCTTTTAAATGAATAATTTTAGATTTTAGAAAGAGAAAATGAAAAACATCTTTTCTTCTAATTGTAGTTAATCTACAGCAGGTATGACAGTGAGCTGGTGGCCTCAATGGCATCCTGAACACATGGATTGAAGATACAGAAATGGAGACATCAGACAGAGCTAAACTGGTGGTTTATTTTGGCTCAAGGTACTTTTGTTCCATTACTCCTATTGGCCAGTGTGTTGATTATTTAGCTGGAAAGATGAGTTGAAGTTATGCTACAAATGTAGTCGAGTTTTATGGAAAAAAAGAGACAGATATGCCAGACACCTTTCAACTCTTCAGAAAAGGTATTAAAAAATATTTTAGTCAGAATAGGCTGGGATTTTTTTTTTTTTTTTTTTTTTTTTTTTTAGGGAAGATATTAGGAAGCATTACTACAAACAAAGCTAGTGGAGGTGATGGAATTCCAGTTGAGCTATTTCAAATCCTAAAAGATGATTCTGTGAAAGTGCTGCACTCAATATGTAGACAAATTTGGAAAACTTAGTAGTGGCCACAGGACTGGAAAAGATCAGTTTTCATTCCAATTACAAAGAAAAGCAATGCCAAAGAATGCTCAGACTACCACACAATAACATTCATCTCACACACTAGCAAAATAATGCTCAAAATTCTCCAAGCCAGGCTTCAACAATACAAGAACAATGAACTTCCAGATGTTCAAGCTGGTTTTAGGAAAGGGAGAGGAACCAGAGATCAAATTGCCAATATCCCTTGGAGTATAAAAAAAGCAAGAGAGTTCCAGAAAAACATCTACTTCTGCTTTATTAACTACGCAAAAGCCTTTGACTGTGTGACTCACAGCAAACTGTGGAAAATTCTTAAAGATATAGGAATACCATATCCAACCAGTCCACCTGACCTGCCTCTCGAGAAATCTGTATGCAGGTCAGGAAGCAACAGTTAGAACTGGACATGGAACAACAGGCTGGTTCCAAATAGGGAAAGGAGTACATCAAGATTGTATGTTGCCACACTGCTTATTTAACTTATATGCAGAGTACATCATGAGAAACGCTGGGCTGGATGAAGCACAAGCTGGAATCAAGATTGCTGGGAGAAATACCAATAACCTCAGATATGCAGATGAGACCATATTTATGGCAGAAAGTGAAGAAGAACTAAAGAGCCTCTTGATGAAAGTGAAAGAGGAGAGTGAAAAAGTTGGCTTAAGGCTCAATATTCAGAAAATTAAGATCATGGCATCCAGTCCCATCATGTCATGGCAAATAGATGGGGAAACAGTGGAAATAGTGACAGACTTTATTTTGGGGTCTCCAAAATCACTGCAGATAATGACTGCAGCCATGAAATTAAAAGATGCTTGCTCTTTGGAAGAAAAGTTATGACCAACCTAGACAGCATAGTAAAAAGCATAGACATTACTTTGTCAGCAAAGGTCCATCTAGTCAAAGCTATGTTTTTTTCAGTAGTCATGTATGGGTGTGAGAGTTGGATTATAAAGACAGCTGAGCCCTGAAGAATGGATGTTCTTAAACTGTACTGTTGAAGAAGACTCTTTGAGCATCCCTTGGACTGCAAGGGGATCCAACCAGTCCATCCTAAAGGAAATCAGTCCTGAATATTCATTGGAAAGACTAATGCTGAAGTTGAAACTCCAATACTTTGGCCACCTGATGTGAAGACCTGACTCTTTTTTTTTTTTTCCATTTATTTTTATTAGTTGGAGGTTAATTACTTTACAATATTGTAGTGGGTTTTGTCATATATTGACATGAATCAGCCATGGGTTTACATGTATTCCCCATCCCGATCCCCTCTCCAACCTCCCTCTCTACCCGATCCCTCTGGGTCTTCCCAGTGCACCAGGCCCGAGCACTTGTCTCATGCATCCAGCCTGGGCTGGTGATCTGTTTCACCCTAGATCTCTTTTGAAAAGACCCTGATGCTGGGAAAGATTGAAGGCAGGAGAAGAAGGGGATGACAGAGGATGAGATGGTTGGATGGCATCACCGACTCAATGGACATGAGTTTGAGAAAACTCCTGGACTCCTGGAGTTGGTGATGGACAGGGGGGCCTGGCGTGCTGCAGTCCATGAGGTTACAAAGAGTCGAACACAAATGAACGACTAACTGAACTGAACTGAAACTATCCTTTATAGATGAACATGGGTGCAAATTTATTTATAGGAGAATACAATCTTAGGGATGACTTTTAGTGGACAGCACTGTGATCATTTAATAAGTAATGATTCATTTTTTATGCATAACCATCCATTTGAACCAAGGATTTATCAATATCTTTATACAGAAAAACATATACTACAAATGCAGGTTCAGTTTGTAGATTCTGGGACCTCCGCCTGTTTATGAGTCAACTACTTATCTAGCACAAAGTACTGAAGCCAACTGCTTAAATACTCCGTGCCTCAGCATGCTCATCTGTAAAAGGTGGCAGTAACAGGATTACTGGAAGAATGAAATGAGTTAATACAAGTAAATTTGGATCTCATATATCACAGAGTATATACTCAATTAAAAAATACCTTTTACGAGTGGTTAAGAACCCGCTTGCCCATGCAGGAGATGTGAGAGATGCTGGTTTGACCCCTGTGTCAGGAAGATCCTCTGGGAGGAGGGCATGGCAACCCACTCCAGTATTCCTGCCTGGGAAATCCCATGGACATTGGACAGCCCATAGTGTTGCCATGAGTAGGACAAGACTGAAGTAACTTAGCATGCACACGTTGTTATAAAATCTGTTCATAGCCAATAATTGCTCTGAAAATAGGACAAATAATCAACAGAAGTAGAATACTATAATAAAAGTATATAATACATAAGTACATATTTAAATACATAAAATGAAACATACATAATATGTGAATACTTTATTTTATGTAAATTTTATAAATATATAATCTCTTGGCAATTCACTTGAGGTCATTTTGTGTGTAAGGCTTCTAAACAGAGTCTCACATCATCATCTTTCAGAAACTTGTGATGCATTATCTATCATTTCTAGTTTTGATTTCTTTGAAGTGCAGTGAAAACTTAAAGGCATTTGTTAAGCAATCTGAGTCCAGAATCCTTATAGATTTTTCCTGTTTCTCCTTTGTTTCAGTTGTCTGTCTCTACCCAACATGGCAGTAATTTTTATAATATTACTTCTAGTTTAATTCATATTTATCAAGTTTTTCCCATGTTCAACATCACTTTCAAGAAAAGACTTTTTGGGCACTATTTCATTAATTTGTATTCTATTTTAGTAACATTTTTCTTTTTAAAAATTTATATAACTCATCTGAAAATGGTTGAAACTAACCTGGCTCTCACATGTTAAGCACTTAACTTTCCATTGGTGAGTAATGTGGATTGAGAGTGGCTTGTCAGCTTGGTACAGTCTCTGTAAAGTTTGCAACAGTCAGTGTGGAGGAAACGGAGAGCAAGTCTCTTTGGTAGAACTAGCTAATATAGAGTTAACTAAGTGAGTTTCCTCTATATGTTTCTTGATTTATCAGATGCTCTTCCCTTCAAGTGACCTATTTGTAGTGACTGTAAATTTGATCTCTCAGATTATTAAATAGTAAGACTAAGCTGATGTCATAAAAAATACTCGTACTACTCCTATTGATTCTGAATTTGGTGGCATGTAGGAAAAACCGTTCTGCAAACTCCTTTTGGATGTTGGTGGGGAGATTCTGAGTTGAAATTCATTAAACAGTATCTGGTAGTCCTTGGAATGCCTAAAAAGTGATGTGAAGGAAAAAGAGTATAAAAATATTGACTTCATAGAACTGCAGAACTGAGCAAGATTTGGCTTTTAATTTACAAAGTAACTGATTTTAAAAACTTTATTAAGTCTGACGGAAATTTTTTCATCAGATAGTATTGCGATATGCAGCAAACGAAAAACTTTTCAACATGTATTAACATATTCTCATACTATAAGAAAAGTTAAAGTTTAAAAATGAAATCAACTTTCTATCAAAAATAAATTTTAATATTTGGAAGATTCAGAATCAAGTCAAAGTGTTTATTCTTACAACTGTCATTTTGGTAGCAGTACTAGTAACATGGCATAGTGAAACTTCAGGCATTTACAAAATCCAGCCAGAGGGAACATATTATCAAACCTTCGAAATTGCCCAGTAAGCTAAATAAATAATCCTTTGACACAGGACTCTTTCTTCCTTCCTAGGCTTCTAAATATTTGTCCCCCTTCTTTCTTTTTGCATAAGATCCTAATTTAAAAGTATATTAAAAAAAAATAGTATTTGACATGTTGAGGAACACAGAAGCCCAGGAGGATTTGATGAGGAGAAGTGGCCAAGAGAGAAAAACAGATAAAAAAGAAATTTACCATGGTAAGCTATAGAAAAAAAAATTTTTTTTCCAGTGCTAGGGAAATTGGAGAGTTCCTACAATTCTCCTGTCACTCGTGACATTCTCCTTGAAAGTTGTTTAGATAACTTTCTAAGCCGTAGTGTCAGAACCAGAACCAGTACCGGCTGATTGCAGAAAGAATTTTTCTCCAATATTCTAGATATTTCTAGGTATAAGAAGATAGAAGAATATTCCACCTGGCAACAATAAATAAAATTAAGACATCAAATTACATTCCTTTGGAATTCAAAATTACTGCAAAACTCATTGTTGGACATAGAGATTAACTCAGAAACAAATCTGCAATACATTTGTTATTGTTGCTTTCAGTTTTGTTTTGATCCAATTTTGAGGTCCTAAGTGGTACTACATCAGTCCTTTTTCTTGGGCAGCTGATTAAATCCATACCTCAAATTTCCCTTATCAGGCTTTATCACTCTGAGGCCATTGTGAAACTGTTCAAATTACCCCAGGTAATTATAGTTCAGTTTGAAGAGTATACTTTTCTGCCTCTTAGATACTAGGATTGGCTATTAATCTTAGATAAAAGAATATGAGATGAAATGACAATGAGTTATTTCCAAGATACAATCTTAAGAAACACCATGTATTTTCACTAAGCCCTCTTGTGCTTTTGTCATTTGATTAAGACAATCATAATGCAGAGAAACGAGAAGAACTGAACCCAAATCACAGCCTGAGCCAACTCCAGTGAGTCCTAGACATGCTTGCCAGAGTCACAGTCTCTAGCAAACCAGTGACTGGTAAATAACTATTTGTAATAAGCCACTGAATTTTTAGAGTATTACATAGCATTAGAACAACAACCGTTGATGAATACAGCATCAGAAAGTTGTGGTAAAATATAATGCATCTGCATCAAATGCACTTGACAGGTTGTATATAGATTCAGACAGGATGTAGATAGTTGGCATGACAATGCTAGTATGAAGAAGCAGGGTACCATCTCTAAGGACTGGAACTCAGAAGAATTTAAATCTTTTTGAAATTGAGAATCTCATGAAAGGGTCTGAGTGTTGGATAAGATAAGTAGATTTCCCAGGAACAGATTGAGATACAAGTCAACGAATACTTGAACTGGAATATTAGGTTAAGCCCTAGGAACAAGGATGCTTTAATGTTATGCCACTTGATCTTCAACTGCTGCTGCTGCTGCTGCTAAGTCGCTTCAGTAGTGTCTGACTCTGTGCAACCCCATAGACGGCAGCCCACCAGGCTCCCCCCTCCCTGGGATTCTCCAGGCAAGAACAATGGAGTGGGTTGCCATTTCCTTCTCCAGTGCATGAAAGTGAAAAGTGAAAGTGAAGTTGCTCAGTCGTGTCTGCCTCTTAGAGACCCCATGGACTGCAGCCCACCAGGCTCCTCCATCCATGGAAATTTCCAGGCAAGAGTACTGGAGTGGGGTGCCAGTGCCTTCTCCATGACCTTCAACTAGGGTTCTCAAATTCTCTTCAACAAAGGAAAAAATTGACCCCAGCATTTGCAGTAAAGATGCAGTAAGGATGAGCCTTGAAGTTAGCTCCAAATAAACATAAATAACTAGTTTATGCAGGAACCTGGGAAGCAGAAAAATCAACACAAAACTGGTGAAGAAGAATGCTTTAAAAATCACTATCCAAAGAATTCCCATGTATCTTGAGTCAAACAGGTTTATAATGCAAACATTCTACAAGCTGGGGATTCTATTTAATAAGTTTTCAAATTATACATTTAAAAACCTTTTTAACAGATTAATTGTTAAATTATGATTATAAACTTTTTTTTTTTAATGCCCTTACTGGACAACCAGTGCTGAAACTTAGCAGAAAGTTTTCACTGATAGTGATAGAACTTACCAGGAAATTCAGTAGTTTGTTTATTTTACTCAGCATGAAAGCACATACTATAGTAACAGAAGAACATGAAGAGAGACATGTGTGTTCATTAAGGGGGCAGAATTTTCCTTAATTATTAACACAATTAAGATGGAAACAAAAAATTCAGAAGATTGAGGAAGAGGGGAGATAGTAAGTGCCTGAATTGAACAACATGCTGTGATAAGTGAGGAAAATTAACCATTTGTATCGCTGTTCGCTCCATCTCACTTCTCTCATTTCAGACTCTGATTATTGGTCCTTTGCTATCTCCAGATTACAATATTACTGTTCTCCCATTGTAACCTTCAGGTATATAAAGCAGCTTATTGTATGGCTTTCCTCAAACTCTATGTGGCAGGTCCTCAACATCCTGCTTCCTGACACATGGTTAACTTAGGTAATTTTCTCACTAATGTTGGAAAACAGTGGTAGTTTTAAAGAGAGGAAATGGTGAAGGGCAAATCTGGATATGTCCAAAGAATTTTTTAAGATCCATCAATAGGCCTAGGAAGGGAATAATCTTGACACTCTGCTATTAAGAAATCTTAAAGGAGTGCTAATAAAATGAGAATTAAAGAATTCTTGGGGTGATTAGGGATGGAATCTCACCTAGCTAACATCATCAATGTCAATTTCTTGATTTAAAATATGAGCAAACAAAGGCCCAGAAATGTAGTAACTTCCCAAAGATATATTACTATTTGTTGGTTTTTTGTCTCATCCATCTTAATTTATATAGCTGTATTTTAACAAAGAAATTTGATATCATTTCTTCAACTAAAGGAATTTTGGATCTTCTACAATAGTGTCAGGAGAATGGGGAACAGAAGTGCTTGGTCACAATACTTAAGACATCTTTTGAAATGTTAAAAAAAAAATTATGCCAAGTTCTCTATAAGGTCAACACATTTTCCATCCTAGGAATTCCTAAGAATACCCTTAGTGAATACAGAACAAATATTTACAGCAATTAAAAACAATGACAATAACAACAGTATGCATGCACATACAGTCAGCATAGTATAGAGCAAAGAGGAGGCTTCTGGTTCTATTTTGAGCTTTACCACTTACTAGCTGAATACCTGTAAATAATTTTGAGTGTCAGTGTCTCCATATGTAAAATAGTCATAATACTGTAAATTTTGACCACCAATGTAAGAATCATTATTTACTCATTCCATTACCATTTACTAAGGCTCTACTTGGCTGGAAAGTTATCTATGTACTAGAATTAACAGGCAATAAGAAAGGATTCTCCCTGTTATGGCTGAACATATGATATGTCTGCATGTATGTGTATGTTTATGTATGTGTGTATGTTTCCTTGAGTTCAGTTCAGTTCAGTCGCTCAGTCCTTTCCAACTCTTTGTGACCCCATGAATCGCAGCACGCCAGTCCTCCCTGTCCATCACTAACTCCCGGAGTTTACTCAAACTCATGTCCATCGAGTCAGTGAGGCCATCCAGCCATCTCATCCTCTGTCGTCCCCTTATCCTCCAGCCCCCAACCCCTCCAAGCATCAGGATCTTCTTCAGTGAGTCAACTCTTTGCATGAGGTGGCCAAAGTATTGGAGTTTCAGCTTCAGCATCAGTCCTTCCAATGAACACCCAGGACTGATCTGCTTTAGGATGGTCTGGTTGGATCTCTTTGCAGTCCAAGGGACTCTCAAGAATCTTCTCCAACACCATAGTTCAAATGCATCAATTTTTTGGCGCTCAGCTTTCTTCACAATCCAACTCTCACATCCCTACATGACCACTGGAAAAACCATAGTCTTGACTAGATGAACCTTTGTTGGCAAAGTAATGTCTCTTTTTAATATGCTATCTAGGTTGGTCATAACTTTCCTTCCAAGGAGTAAGCGTCTTTTAATGGTTCATGGCTGCAATCACCATCTGCAGTGATTTTGGAGCCCCCCCAAAAATAAAACTGACACTGTTTCCCCTTCTATTTCCCATGAAGTGATGGGATCAGATGCCATGATCTTATTTTTCTGAATGTTGCGCTTTAAGCCAACATTTTCATTCTCCTCTTTCACTTTCAGCAAGAGGCTCTTTAGTTCCTCTTCACATGTCATCTGCATATCTGAGGTTATTGATGTTTCTCCCAGCAGTCTTGATTCCAGCTTGTGCTTCTTCCAGCCCAGCGTTTCTCATGATGTACTCTGCATGTAAGTTAAATAAGCAGGGTGACAATATACAGCCTTGACGTATTCCTTTTCCTATTTGGAACCAGTCTGTTGTTCCATGTTCAGTTCTAACTGTTGCTTCCTGACCTGCATACAGGTTTCTCAAGAGTCGGGTCAGGTGGTCTGGTATTCCCATCTCTTGAAGAATTTTCCACAGTTTATTGTGATCTGCACAGTCAAAGTCTTTGGCATAGTCAATGAAGCAGAAATAGATTTTTTTCTGGAGCTCTCTTGCTTTTTTGATGATCCAGCAGATATTGGCAATTTGATCTTTGGTTCCTCTGCCTTTTCTAAGTCTAGCATGAACATCTGACAGTTCACAGTTCACGTATTGCTGAATCCTCTCATGGAGAATTTTGATCATTACTTTACTAGTGTGTGAGATGAGTGCAATTGTGTGGTAGTTTGAACATTCTTTGGCATTGTTTTTCTTAGGGATTGGAATGAAAATGGACCTTTTCCAGTCCTGTGGCCCTGCTGAGTTTTCTTTGCTGGCACATTGATTACAATTCACAGCATCATCTTTCAGGATTTGAAATAGCACAACAGGAATTCCATCACCTCCACTAGCTTTATTCATAGTGATGCTTCCTAAGGCTCACTTACTTCACATTCAGGATGTCTGGCTCTAGGTGAGTGATCACACCATCATGATTATCTGGATCATGAAGATATTTTCTGTACAGTTCTTCTGTGTATTCTTGTCATCTCTTCTTAATATCTTCTGCTTCTGTTAGGTCCATACCATTCCTGTCCTTTGTCGAACCCATCTTTGCATGAAAAGTCCCTTGGTATCTCTAATTTTCTTGAAGATATCTCTAGTCTTTCCCATTCTGTTGTTTTCCTCTATTTCTTTGCATTCATAGCTGAGGAAGTCTTTCTTATCTCTCCTGGCTATTCTTTGGAACTCTGCATTCAAATGGCAATATCTTTCCTTTTCTCCTTTGCTTTTCGCTTCTCTTCTTTTCACAGCTATTTGTAAGGCCTCCTCAGATGGCCATTTTGCTTTATTGCATGACTTTTCCATGGGGATGGGTCTTGATCCCTGTCTCCTGTACAATGTCATGAACTTCCATCCATAGTCCATCAGGCACTCTCTCTCTCAGATCTAGTCCCTTAAATCTATTTCTCACTTCCACTGTATAGTCATAAGGGATTTGATTTAGGTCATACCTTAATGGTCTAGTAGTTTTCTCCACTTTCTTCAATTTAAGTCTGAATTTGGCAAAAAGGAGTTCATGATCTCAGCCACAGTCAGCTCCAGGTCTTGTTTTTGCTAACTGTATAGAGCTTCTCCATCTTTGACTGCAAAGAATATAATCAATCTGATTTCAGTGTTGACCGTCTGGTGATGTCCATGTGTAGAGTCTTCTCTTGTGTTGTTGGAAGAGGGTGTTTGCTATGACCAGTGCATTCTGTTGGCAGAACTCTATTAGCCTTTGTCCTGCTTCATTCCGTACCCCAAGGCCAAATTTGCCTGTTATTCCAGGTGTTTCTTGACTTCCTACTTTTGCATTCCAGTCCCCTATAATGAAAAGGACATCTTTTTTGGGTGTTAGTTCTAAAAGGTCTTGTAGGTCTTCACAGAACCACTCAACTTCAGCTTCTTCAGCATTACTTGTTGGGGCATAGACTTGGATTACCGTGATATTGAATGGTTTGCCTTGGAAATGAACAGAGATCATTTTGTCGTTTTTGAGGTTGCATCCAAGTACTGCATTTCGGACTCTTTTGTTGACCATGATGGCTACTCCATTTCTTCTAAGGGATTCCTGCCCACAGTAGTAGATACAATGGTCATCTGAGTTAAATTCACCCATTCCAGTTCATTTTAGCTCGCTGATTCCTAGAATGTCGACATTCACTCTTGCCATCTCCTGTTTGACCACTTCCAATTTGCCTTTATTCATGGACCTAACATTCCAGGTTCCTATGCAATATTGCTCTTTACAACATCAGACCTTGCTTCTATCACCAGTCACATCCATAACTGGGTATTGTTTTTGCTTTGGCTCCATCCCTTCATTCTTTCTGGAGTTATTTTTCCACTGATCTCCAGTAGCATATTGGGAACCTATCGACCTGTGGAGTTCCTCTTTCAATATCCTATCATTTTGCCTTTTCATACTGTTCATGGGGTTCTCAAGGCAAGAATATTAAAGTGGTTTGCCATTCCCTTCTCCAGTGGACCACATTCTGTCAGACCCTTCACCATGACCCGACCGTCTTGGGTGGCCCCACACGGCATGGCTTAGTTTCACTGAGTTAGACAAGACTGTGGTCCTGTGATCACATTGGCTAGTTTTCTGTGATTATGGTTTTAGTGTGTCTGCCCTCTGATGCCCTCTCACAACACCTACCGTCTTACTTGGGTTTCTCTTACCTTGGACATGGGGTTCTCTTCACAGCTGCTCCAGCAAAGCGCAGCCGCTGCTCCCTACCTTGGATGAGGGGGATCTCCTCATGGCTGCCCCCCTGACCTTGAACATGGAGTAGCTCCTCTCGGCCCTCCTGCGCTCGCACAGCTGCTGCTCCTTGGACGTTGTTTCCTTGAGATAGGGCTACAAAAATAAATAACAGATAAATAAGAAAGATAATTTCATACAGAAGTGTCACAAATTACATAAAACCAGAGGCTATAACAGACAAGGAAACGTAGATGGTACAGTAATTTAGATTGAGTAGTTAAGGAAGAGGTCACACTTGAACTGATACCTGAAATATAAGAGGACCTAGATAAGCAAAGATCAGGAAAAAATAGTTTAGAGGGTAAAAATAACAAGGGAAAGAGCCTGGTATACATTAATATAGTAGAAATAAAAAGTAGAAAGTAGTCTAGACTTGCTGGAGCCCAGTGAAAAGGCAGGAGATAAATCTGGAAACGTTGGCAGGGGCAACATGTCATCTTTTAGACCAAGGTTAGAAGTGAAATTTATTTTTTAAATGCAGTAAAAAGCCATTATGAGGTATTACAAAGAAAGAGTTTTTATCTCCATTTTAAAATATGCCACTCCATTGCATGTTGAATAGTTTGCAGCTGAGTAGGAAGAAGATTTAATAAGATATTTACTGTAGCCATTCAGAGTTCAGGTAAGATATGTGGTCAACTTTTGGTAGTGTGGTAAATACCTCAAAGAAATGAGCTGGTGGAAAATGAGCACATTTGGGCTGTATTCTGGACTTCTTGGTGGACTGAAGATGAATAAATTTATAAGGAGAATCAAAGATGGTTTTGATTTCTGGACTGACTACGGAAAATGATACCTTTGTAACTAAAAAGCTTGGTTGGAGAATAGATTTTTGTGGAGAAATGTACAAATTTTGCTTTGACCTTGTTAAATCTGAGATATCCATTCTCACTCCAAGCGTAGATAGCAAGTAGCAATTAGGCATAGGAGTCTGATGTGAGTCAACATGTGGATGGCATTTAGATCCATGAGGCTGAATAAAATAGCACAGTGGGAGAATATAGACCAATCAGTAAGATATGGAATTGCATTTGTAAAATACTTAACATGGTAACCAAAAATGAGTGCTTATATACCATCTTTCCTTCTCTTCAAATTATTTCATTTCATGGGTGCAACAACCAATGAGGTTGGTCATATCTACTGCTTCTTTATAGCCATCAAAATGGATCACAAGACCACAATTTCTATCTTACAAAAAAAGTGCAATAGAAGTTAGAGGGATAAGGCAAGAAAATAGAAAAGTAGGTGTGTATTTAACATATAGGACCACCCAATAGTTCTAAAAACTCTACATACATGATGGTAATTTTCTATATCTTGTATTTCATCTTTACAAGATAGAAACAGAAAAATGATTCCTATTTCCAAATGTGCTTCTGTAAAGCTGCTAGGATCTGATGCTAGCTAGATCTTCCAGTTAGGTGTTAGCAAGGTCTGTAAATGAGATGCACTTTCATGAAATGTGAATTTATATGTTAGGACTAAAAGTTATTTCATTAGCATCTCTAGAAATATTTCTCAATCAGCCATGTGTCAGAATAATTTTCATCCTAGGCTGTGGAATATTTGAAAAATCTTCGTACAGTAATATGTTCCTCTCTTTTCCTTCCTAATAAAAAAACTATGTTTAACATTAGCAAGAAATTAAATATCAGCTGAGTTAACCATCTATTAAGAAGCAGGATGATAAGGATATGATACATAGTAGAGGCAAAATTTTCAAGTTACATACGACCTACATAAGGTAATAGGTATTTGGCACAATCAAAAAGTAGGTATATTCACAAGGTATTTGACAGGACAGGAAGGCAGTGGTGGAATTCCTGGTATCCAGTACAAAGTGTTCTCAAAGCCAAATGCAAGTGGCAGGAATATTTTCACTAAAGCTGTCTCCATAGATGAATACTTCTGACTGTGAAACTTTAAAGCCTGGTTCCCTGGACCTTTCAAATGTTATGAGCTAATTATTACCATTTAATAAATTTATTAACAACTTTATCTAGGAAAACAGACATGGAATTTGCAATTAAGACTGAATCAGACTTCCAGTTCAAGATGGCGGAGTAGAAGGACGTGCATCCATCTCCTGTGAGAGCAACCAGCTGTTGAACTATCAATAGGAGGATGCTGGAACCCACCAAAAATGATACCCTATGTCCAAAGACAAAGAAGAAGGTGCAGCAAGATGGTTGTTGTTGCTGTTGTTCAGTCACCCAATCATGTCCAACTCTTTACAACCCCATGACTGCAGCACACCAGTCAGCACTGTCCCTCACCATATCCTGAAGTCTGCCCAAGTTCATGTCCATTGCATCAGTGATGCCATCTAGCCATCTCATCTTCTGACGCCCTCTTCTCCTCTGCCCTCCATCTTTCCCAGAAGCAGGGACTTTTCCAATATGTTAGCTGTTGGTATCAAATGACCCAAATACTGGAGCTTCAGCTTCAGCATCAGTCCTTCCACCAAGTATTCAGGGTTGATTTCCCTTAAGATTGACTGGTTTGAGCTCCTTGCTGTCCAAGGGAGATCAAACCTCCTAACCAGCAAGATGGTAGGAGGGGTGCAATCATAGTAAAATCAAATCCCATACTCGCTGGGTGGGTGACCCACAAACTGGAGAACAATAACACCAAAGAAGTTCTCCCATTGTTATGATGTTTCTGAGTCCCTCATCAGGCTTCCCAGCCTGAGGATCTGACAAAGGGACTGGGAATTCTCAGGGAATCTGACATTGAAGGCCAGTGGGATTTGATTATAGGACTTGCACAGGACTGGGGGAAACAGAGTCTCCAGTGTTGGAGGGCACAAACAAAATTTTGCAGGCACAAAGATCCAGAAGAAATGAGCAGTGACCCCACAGAAGACTGAACCAAAACTACCTACCAGTGTTGGAAGGTCCCCTGTGGAGGCATGGGTCAACAGGGGTTCACCATAAGGACAAAGGAACAAGCAGCAGCAGTCCTAGAAAGTCCCCCTTGGTATAAGCCCACTTGGAGGTTGCCATTAACCCTACTATAGAGCCCACAGACCCCAGGGCTGGGTAACCTCAAGCCAAATGACTAAAAGGAAGGGAACACAACCCCACCCATCAGCAGATAATTAGATTAAGCTTAACTGAGCAAGGCCCTGACAACCAGAGGAAGACCTAGTTTTTCCCACCTTGTCCCTCCCATTAAGAAGCTTACAGAAGCTCTTAGCCTCATCTACCAGAAGGCAGACAGAAGAAGCAAGAAGAACCACAATCCCACAGCAGTTAGAACAAATACTACATTACAAAAAGCTAATCAGGATGAAAAAGCAGAGAGTTATATCCCAGATGAAGGGGCGCTATAAAATCCCAGAAAAACAACTAAATTAAGTGGAGACAGGCAACATGCCAGAAAAAGAATTCAGAATAATGATAGTGAAGACGATTCAGGATCTCAGAAACAGACTGGAAGATGCAAGAAGTGTTTACCAAAGACCTAGAAGAACTAAAGAACAAACAAACAGAGATGAAGAATACACTAGAAGGAACCAATAGTAGAATAACTGAGGCAGAAGAATGGATAAGTGACCTGGAGGATAGAATGGTGGAAATTGCCACCATAGAACAGAACATAGAAAAAATAATGGAGGGGGAAAAAAAAAAGAATACAGCCTAAGAGACCACTGGCACAACATTAAATGCATCAACATTTACATTTTAGGGGTCCCAGAAGGAGAAGAGAGAAAGAAAAGGCCTGAGAAAATGTTTGATAATAGCTGAAAACATCCGTAAGATGGAAAGGAAATAGTCAACCAAGTCCAGGAAGTGCAGAGAGTACCAGGCATGATAAACTCAAGGAAGAACACCCTAAATCACATAATAATCAAAAATCAAATTAAAAATAAAGATAAAATATTAAAAACAAGAAGGGAAAACAACAACAAAGGAACTCCCATCAGGTTATCGGCTAATTTCTCAACAGAAATTCTACAAGCCAGAAGTGAGTGGCATGATATATTTAAAGTAATGAAAGGGAAGAACCTACAACCAAGAATACTCTACCCAGCAAGACTTTCATTCAGATTTGATGGAGAAATCAAGTTTTCCAGACAAGCAAAGGTTACAAGAATTCAGCACCACCAAACCAACTTTACAACAAATGCTAAAGGAACTTCTCCAGGCAGGAAACACAAGAGAAGGAAAAGACCTACAGAAAATAAACCCAAAACAATTAAGAAAATGGTAACAGGATCATACATATCTATAATTATCTTAAATGTAAATGGATGAACTCTGGTGTTGAAGAAGACTCTTGGGAGTCCCTTGGGCTGCAAGGAGATCAAGCCAGTCAATCCATAAAGGAAATCAGTCCTGAATATTCATTGGAAGGACTGATGCTGAAGCTGAAGCTCCATAACTTTGGCCACTTGATGCAAAGAACTGACCCATTTGAAAAGACTGTTATACTGGGAAATATTGAAGGTGGGAGGAGAAGGGGATTATAGAGATGGTTAGATGACATCACCAACTCAATGGACATGAGTTTGAGCAAGTTCTTGGAGTTGGTGATGGACAGGGAAGCCCTGGCATGCTACAGTCCATGGGGTCGGACACAACTGAGCAACTGAACTGAATTGGATTAAATGTACCAACCAAAAGACATAGACTGGCTGGGTGGATGAAAACATGGGCAAGTATGCACTTACCACACCACTCTGCTTGACCCAACAAACTGTATATAATTATTTTATATTGTTAAATTAATCACATTCTCCCATTATAACTTGCAATTGTATTTATCTATTATTTTTTGTCTGGCTATTGATTGTGAAAACTGACTAACATTTTTTACTATTGTGAAAAAAAGAGATAAAGTCAAGTCAGAGATAATTCTCAAAGCAGTCTACTATCTTCTTAAATAGTTCTTGAAATTTACATCTCTTTAAAGCTTCACGTGGGTTTTAATTATTAGCAATTCAGGAGTACACAATTAATCATATATAAATTCACAACTGAATTATTGTTGTTCAGTCAACAAGTTGTGTCTTACTCCTTGCAAGCCCACAAACTGCAGCAAACCTGGCTTCCCTGTCCTATCTTTTAGAATTCGCTCAACATGTCCATTGAGTCCATCATACTGTCTAACTACCTCATCCTCTGCCACCTTATTCCTTTGCTTTCAAAATTTCCCAGCACCAGGTTCTTTTCCACTGAGTCAGCTCTTTGCATAAAGTGGCCAAATTACCGAAGCTTGAGCTTCAGCATCAGTCCTTCCAATGAATATTCAGGTTTGATTTCCTTTAGACTTGAATGCTTGATCTTACTGCAGTCCAAGGGACGCTCAAGAGTCTTCTGCAGCACCATAATTCAATTCTTCGGCGCTCAGCCTTCTTTAGCATCCATCTCTCACATCCGTACATGAATACTGGAAAAACCATGGCTTTGACCATATGGATCTTTGTCAGTGTTGTATTGTCTCTGCTTTTTAATACACTGACTAGATTTGTTATAGCCCTCCTTCCAAGGACCAAGTATCCTCTAATTTCATGGCTGCAGTCACCATCTGCAGTGATTTTGGAGCCCAAGAAAATAAAATA
Source organism: Cervus canadensis (assembly GCF_019320065.1). Lineage (NCBI taxonomy): Eukaryota > Metazoa > Chordata > Mammalia > Artiodactyla > Cervidae > Cervus > Cervus canadensis. Next base: position 22,551,828 of record NC_057390.1, on the reverse strand, counting down.
TGTCACTGTTTCCAGTTTTTCCCCTTCAACTTGCCATAAAGTGATAGAACCAGATGCCATGATCTTAGTTTTTTGAATGTTGAGCTTTAAGCCAGTTTTTTCACTCTCCTCTTTCACCCTCATCAAGGTGCTCTTTAGTTCCTCTTCACTTTCTGCCATTAGAGTGGTATCATATGCATATCTGAGGTTGTTGACATTTCTCCTGGAAATCTTAATTCCAGCTTGTGATTCATCCAGTCTGGAATTTCACATGATGTACTCTGTATAGAATTTAAATAAGCAAGGTGACAATATACAGCCTTGATTTACTCCTTTCCCAGTTTTGAACCAGACAGTTGTTCTATGTCCACTTTTAACTGTTGCTTCTTGACCATCATACAGGTTTCTCAGGAGATTGGGAGGTGGTCTGGTACTCACACTTTTTAAAGAATTTTTCAGTTTGTTGTGATCCACAAAGTCAAAGGTTTTAGCATAGTCAATGAAGCAGAAGTAGATAGTTTTATGGAACTCACTTGCTTTCTTCCTGATCCAATGCATGTTGGCAATTTGAACTCTGTTTCCTCTTTGAAACCCAGGTGGTACATCTGGAAGCTCTTGATACACGAATTGCTAAAGGCTAGCTTGAAAGATTTTGAGTTCCTTGGTATTTACCCAAATGAACTGAAAACTTATATCTACACAAAAACTGGCACATCAATGAATACAGTAGCTTTATTCAAAATTGCTAAATCTCTTTTTAAATTAAATTTAATTTTTTTAACACCAAAACACTTTGTACTGGGGTATAGGTATAGCCAATTAACAATGCTGTGATAGTTTCAGGTGAACTGTGAAGGGACTCAACCATAAATATACATGCTTCCATTCTTCCCTAAATCCCCCTCCCATTCAGGCTAACATATTACATTGAGCAGAGTTCCATGTGCTATACAATATGTTTTAATTGGTTATTCATTTTAAATATAGCAGTGTGTAAACGACCTTCCCATAGTCCATAACTATTCCTTCCCCCGGCATCCATGAGCCCGTTTTCTAAGTCTGTGAGTCTCTGTTTTGAAAGCAATTTAAGAAAGCCTTCCTCAGCAATCAATGCAAATAGAGGAAAACAATAGAATGGGAAATACTAGAGATCTCTTTAAGGAAATTAGAGATAACAAGGCAACATTTCATGCAAAGATGGGCTTAATAAGGGACAGAAATGGTATGGACCTAACAGAAGCAGAAGATATTAAGAACAGGTGGCAAGAATACACAGAACTATCCAAAAGAGATCTTCATGACCCAGATAATCACGATGATATGATCACTCACCTAGAGTCAGACATCCTGAAATGTGAAGCCAAGTGGGCCTTAGGAAGCATCACTACGAACAAAGCTAGTGGAGGTGATGGAATTCCAGTTGAGCTATTTCTCAAATCCTAAAGGATGATGTTGTGAAAGTGTTGCATTCAATATGCCAGCAAATCTGGAAAACTCAGCAGTGGCCACGGGACTGGAAAATGTCAGTTTTCATTGCAATCCCAAAGAAAGGCAATGCCAAAGAATGCTCAAACTACTGCACAATTGCACTCATCTCACATGCTAGTAAAGTAATGCTCAAAATTCTCTCAGCCAGGCTTCAGCAATACGTGAACCGTGAGCTTCCAGGTGTTCAAGCTGGTTTTAGAAAAGGCAGAGGAACCAGAGATCAAATTGCCAACATCCCTTGAATTATCAAAAAAGCAAGAGAGTTCCAGAAAAACATCTGTTTCTGCTTTATTGACTATGCCAAAGCTTTTTACTGTGTGGATCACAATAAACTGTGGAAAATTCTGAAAGAGTTGGGAATACCAGACCACCTGACCTGCCTCTTGAGAAATCTGTACATAGGTCTGAAAGCAGCAGTTAGAACTGGACATGGAAAAACAGACTGGTTCCAAGTAGGAAAAGGAGTACGTCAAGCCTGTATATTGTCACCTTGCTTATTTAACTTATATGCAGAGTACATCATGAGAAATGCTGGGCTGGAAGAAGCACAAGCTGGAATCAAGATTGCCGGGAAAAATATCAATAACCTCAGATATGCAGATGACACCACCCTTTATGGCAGAAAGTGCAGAAGAACTAAAGAGCCTCTTTTTTTTTCCCCTCTCTCTCTTTTTTTTCTTTCTCTCTTTCTCTCTCTTTTTTTCCATTTATTTTTATTACTTGGAGGTTAATAACTTTACAATATTGTAGTGGTTTTTGACATACATTGACATGAATCAGCCATGGATTTACATCTGTTCCCTATCCTGATGCCCCCTCCTGCCTTCCTGTCCATCCCATCCCTCTGGGTCGTCCCAGTGCACCAGCGCTGAGCACTTGTCTCATGCATCCAACCTGGGCTGGTGATCTGTTTCACCCTTGGTAGTATACTAAAGAGCCTCTTAATGAAAATGAAAGAGGAGAGTGAAAAGGTTGGCTTAAGCCTCAATATTCAGAAAATTAAGATCATGGCATCTGGTCCCATCACTTCATGGGAAATAGATGGGGAAACAGTGACTGACTTTTTTGGGGGGGGGGGCTCCAAAGTCATTGGAGATGGTGGCTGCAGTGGTGAAATTAAAGACACTTACTCCTTGGAAGGAAAGTTATGACCAACCTAGGCAGCACATTAAAAAGCAGAGACATCACTTTGCTAACAAAGGTCTGTCTAGTCAAGGCTATGGTTTTTCCAGTGAGAGTTGGACTATAAAGAAAGCTGAGTGATGAACAATTGAAGCTTTTGAACTGTGGTGTTGGAGAAGACTCTTGAGAGTCCCTTGGACTTCAAGGAGATCTAACCAGTCCATCCTAAAGGAGATCAGACCTAGGTGTTCACTGGAAGGACTGGTGTTGAAGCTGAAATTCCAATATTTTGGCCACCTGATGTGAAGAGCTGACTCTTTTGGAAAGACCCTGATGCTGGGAAAGATTGAGGGCAGGATGAGAAGGGGCCGACAGAGGATAAGATGGTGGATGGCATCAGCAACTCAATGGACTTGAGTTTGGGTGAACTCCGGGAGTTGGTGGTGGACAGGGAGGCTTGGCATGCTGCGGTTCATGGGGTCGCAAAGAGTCGGACACGACTGAGTGACTGAACTGAACTGAACTCATGTGTATCATTTATTTTTATATTCCACATATAAGGGATATCTTACTGTATTTCTCCTTCTCTGTCTGGCTGACTTTACTCAGTATGACACCCTCTATGTCCATCCTGCTGTTGCAAATGACCTTATTTCATTATTTTTAAAGGCTCCATAATATTCCATTGTACACACATACACACACACACACCCTACACATTTCTTTATCTATTCCTCTGTCAATGGACGTTTAGGTTGTTTCCATGTTTTGGCCATTGTAAACAGTGCTGGAATGAACACTGGGGAGCAGATATCTTTTCAAGCCATGTTTTTCTCTGTATATATGCCCAGGAGTGGGATTACACGGTCACAGGGTAGCTCTATTTTAGTATTTTAAGGTAATTCCATACTGTTCTCCCTGATAACTGACTTATTGGAAAAGACCCTGATGCTGGAAAAGATGGAAGGCAAGAGGAGAAGGGGACAACAGAGGATGAGATGGTTGTATGGCATCACCAACTCGATGGACATGAGTTTGCGTAAGCTTCGGGAGTTGGTGATGGACAGGAAAGCCTGGTGTGCTTCAGTCCATGGGGTTGCAAAGAGTTGGACATGACTGAGTGACTAAACTGATTGAAACTGTTCTCCACAGTGGCTGTACCAATTTACATTCCCACCAACAGCATAGGAGGTTTCCCTTCTCTCCACACACTCTCCAGCATTTATTGTTTGTGGATTTTTTGATGATAACCATTCTGACTGGTGTGAGGTGATATCTCACTGTAGTTTTGATTTGCATTTCTCTAATCATGTGCTCATCAGCCATCTGTATGTCCTCTTTAGAGAAACGTCTATTCAGGTCTTCTACCCATTTCTTCAGTGTTTGTTTTGATGCTATTAAGTGTCATAAGTTGTTTGTAAATTTCAGAGACTAATCCCTTATCAGTCACATCATTTGCAAATATTTTCTCTCAATCTGTGTATTGTCTTTTTGTTTTGCTTATTGTTTCCTTTGCTGGGCACAAGCTTTTGCATTTTAATAGGTCCTATTTGTTTATTGTGCTTTTATTTCCGTTACTCTGGGAAATGAATTTAAAAAGTTTTGCTTTGATTTATGTCAGAGAGTGCTCTGCCAATGTTTTCCTCTAAGACTTCTATAGTGTCCTGTCTAATATTTAGGTCTTTAATCCATTTTGAGCTTATTTTTGTGTATGGAGTTAAGGAATGATCTAATTTCATTCTTTCACATGTGGCTGTCCAGTTTCCCCAGCACCATTTGAGGAAGAAACTGTCTTTCCAACATTGTGCTTTGTCATAGATTAAGTGACTATAGATGCATGGGTTTATTTCTGAGTTTTCTATTCTGTTCCATTAATCTATATTTCTATTTTTGTGCCAGTACCATAGTGTTTTGATGACTGTAGCTTTGTACTATAGATTGAAGTCAGGGAGCCTGATTCTTCCAGCTCTGTTCTTCTCTTTCAAGATTGCTTTGGCTATTTGGGGTCTTTTGGTCTCCATAAATATTCTGAGATATTTTTTGTTCTAGTTCTGGTAATTTGATAGGGATTGCATTGAATCTATAGATTGTGTTGGGTAGTATAGTTATTTTGACAATATTGATTCTTCCAACCCACGAACATGGTACATCTTTCCATCTATTTATATCATCTTCAATTTCTTTCATAAGCATCCTATAGTTTTCAGAGTACAGGTCTTTGTCTCCTTAGGTAGGTTTATTCCTAGATATTTTATTCTTTTTGATGCAATGGTAAATGCAATTGCTTTTTGAATTTCTCTTTCTTATATTTCATTGCTAGTGTATAGAAATGCAACAGATTTCTGTGTATTAATTTTGTAATGTGCAAATTTACCTAGTTAATTGATGAGTTCTAGTAGTTTTCTGGTAACATCTTTATGATCTTCTTTGTATAACATCATGTCACCTGCAAATAGATTTTTGAAAAAAAAAAAAACTTTTTCAATTTGGATTTCCTTTACTTCTTATTCTTTTCTGATTGCTGTGGATAGGACTTCCAAAATTATGTTGAATAAAAGTGATGAGCATGGATAATCTTGTCTTCTTCCTGATCTTGGAGGAAACACTTTCAGCTTTAGCCATTGAGCATGATGCTGGCTGTAGGTTTGTCATATATAGCCTTTATTATATTGAGGTATGTACCCTCTACGCCCACTTTCTAGAGAGGTTTTTTAAATCAAAAATGGGTGCTGAATTTTGTCAAAAGCCTTTCCTGCATCAAATGAGATGATCATGAAGTTTTTAATTCTTCAATTTGTTGATATGGTGTATCATATTGATTTGCGGATGTTGAAAATCCTTCCATCCCTTGAATAAATCTCTCCTGATCATGGTGTATGATGTTTTTTTTTGTTGTTGTTGGGTGTATGATGTTTTTAATGTATTGTTGGTTACAGATTGCTAGTAATTTGTTGAGGATTTTTGCATCTATGTTCATCAGTGACATTGACCTGTAGTGTGTGTGTGTGTGTGTGTGTGTGTGTGTGTGCTTTGTCTGGTTTTGATATCAGTGTGATGGTGGCCTCATAAAATGAACTGGGAAGTTTTCCTTCCTCTGTAATTTTTAGGATCAGTTTCAGGATAGGTTTTAACTCTTCTCTAAATGTTTGATAAAATTTGCCTGTGAAGCCATCAGGTCCTGGACTCTTGTTTGTTGGGAGGCCTTTAATCCTGGTTCCAATTTCAGTGTTTGTGATCGATCTGTTCTATTTTCTATTCTTCCTGGTTCAGTTGAGGGAGACTGCACCTTTCTAAGAAACTGTCCATTTTTCCAGGTTGTCCATTTTACTGGCATATAGTTGTTCATAGTAGTCTCTTATGATTCTTGTATTTCTATGGGGTCAGATTTAACTTCTTTTTCATTTATAATTCTACTGATTTGAGTCCTCTCCCTTTTTGTTCTTGATGAGTCTGGCTAAAGGTTTATCAGTCTTGTTCATCTTTTCAAACAACCCGTTTTTAGTTTCATTGATCTTTGTAATTGTTTTCTTTGTCTCTATTTCATTTATTTCTGCTCTGATCTTTATGATTTCCTTCCTTTCTACTAACTTTAGGTTTTGTTTGTTCTTTTTTCTTTAGTTGTTAGGTGTAAGGTTAAGCTGTTTGTTTGATGTTTTTCTTGTTTCTTGAGGTAAGACTGTATTGCTATAAACTTCCCTCTAAGAGCTATGTTTGCTGCATCTCATAAGTTTTGGGCTGCTGTGCTTTTATTTTCATTTGTCTCTAGGTATTTTTTTATTTCTTCTCTTTTTTCAGTTATCCAAACATTGTTTAGTAGTGCACTGTTTAGCTGCCATATTTGTGTTTCTTAGATTTTTTTTCCCTTATAGTTTATTTCTTATCTCATAGTGTTACAATCAAAAAAGTTACTTGATATTATTTCAATTTCCTTAAATTTACCAAGGCTCCCCTTGTGGTTCAGCATGTGGTCAATACTGCAGACTGTTCCATGTGCACTTGAGAAAAATGTATAGTCTGCTGTTTTTGGATGGAATGCTTTATAAATATCAATTAAGCCCAACTCATCTGAAGTGTCATTGAAGGTCTGCATTTCTGTATTGATTTTCTGTCTGGATAATCTGTCCATTGATGAAAGTGGAATATTAAAGTCCCCCACTATTATTGCATTACTGTATTTCTCCCTTTATGTTTGTTAGTATTTGCCTTACAGATTGATGTGCTCCTATGTTGGGTATATGAAAGTGAGAGTTAATTTCACCCAGTCATGTCTGACTTTTTACGAGTCCATGGACTATACAGTCCATGGAATTCTCCAGGCCAGAATACTGGAGTGGGTAGCCTTTCTCTTCTCCAGAGGATCTTCCCAATCCAGGGATAGAACCCAGGTCTCCCACATTGCAGGCAGATTCTTTACCAGCTGAGCCACAAAGGAAGCTGATGTTGGGTGCAGAAGGACACTAAAAAATGATCAAAGATTCAATCCAAGAAGAGGTTATAAAAATTATAAATAAATATAAATGCTGGGTGCATATATATTTATAATTTTTATAACGTCTTCTTGGATTGAACCTTTGATCATTATTTAGTGTCCATCTTTGTCTCTTAAAACAATCTTTGTTTTAAAGTCTGTTTTGTCTGATATGAGTATAGCTACTCTAACTTTCTTATTATTTCCATTGCATGAAATTCCTTCTTCTATCCCCTTATTTTCAGTTTGTAAGTGTCCATAATGAAGTGGGTCTCTTGTAGACAACATACATATAGGTCTTGCTTCTGTATCCACTCAGCGAGTCTATGTCTTTCAGTTGTTGCATTTAATCCATTTACAACATTTAAGGTAATTATCAATATGCATGATCCTATTACCATTTTATTATAGAATTACTAAATATTCAAATCTACTAACACCTTGTAGGTGAGTAGACAATTAAATTGTGTATATCAGACAATGAAATTTTATTCAATGCTAAAAAGAAATGAGGTATCAAGACATGAAAAAAACCTGGAGGAATTTAAATGCATATTCCTAAGTAAAAGCCAACATGAAAAGTCTACACACTATATGATCCAACTATATGACATTCTTTCTGGAAAAGGCAAAACTATGAAGAGAATTTAAAAAATTAGATGTATCAGTGATTGCGAGAGGGAAGATTAGTAGAGTAGGGAGTGTTTTAAGGGCAGTGAAACTATTCTGTATGAAATGCTATAATGGTATATAAATATTATGTTTGTCAAAATCCATAGACTGTACAACATCAAGACTGAACCCTAAAGTAAACTATGAACTGTGTGTTGTAATGATGTACTAATATAGCTGACTGTAATAACAAATCAGGGATTTCTTGATAATGGGGGAAGCTATGTATGTGTAGAGTTAAAGAATACATGGAAACTCTATACATCATCCTAAATTTTGTTGTGAACCTAAAACTTCCCTAAAAATAGTGAACTTTTTTAAAAAGATAGAAAAACATAAAAAAATGAAGAGACAATAGCAGATAAATCAGACACTTAGAAGATTCTGCAATGTAAATAAAACAGGTGAATTAGTGATAACTACTGATCAAACAAGAGAAAGCTGAATCTGAACATTAAAGTGTGAGAAATCAATAAATATGAAGCCATTTTTTGGCCACAGAATGTCCGAAATGTTCAGTAACTGCAGATGCACCACGTCTTCGGGACAAGGTGCCAGCTTGGCTGAAAAATTTTATAAGTAGAAGTTAGACTCTTAAATATCAACGCCACAATGCAAATACAAATGACTGTCCTTTTAAAATAACTCAGGGTACTCCCCAAAAGAAACCTGTTGAACCAGATTGTTTCAAAGGATATTCTATAAACTATTTAAAGATGAATTAACAACAATTACACATAATTTCTTTAAAAAACAAAATGTAGGGAACACAGTACAACTCATTTCACTAAACTAGTACTACCTTGATACCAAAACCATATAAAGACAGTATCAGAAAAAGAAACAAATTATAGACCAATATTCTTCATGAATATAGATGCAAAAGTCCTTAACAAAATATCAGCAAATAGAATTTAGCAATATATAAAATAGATTATACTTCATGACCAAGTGGAATTTATTTTGGAGATACAATGTTGGTTTAACCTACTATATTAGCTGGCTAAATAAGAAAAGTCACATAATCATATTGGTTGATAGAGAAAAAAATTGGAAAATCAGCACACATTAATGACAATAAATTTCAGAAAAAAAATATGATGAGAGAGAACTTCTTTAACTTGATTTTTAAAAATCTACAAAATACTCTATAACTAACATTATACTTAGTAGTGAAAGACTCAATGCTTTTCTCCCTATAATCAGAAACAAGCAAGGATGTCTGCTCTTACCATTCTTATTCAAAATATTGCTGGAAGCTAGAGCCAGTGTAGTAAACCGGTAACAAAAAAGTGAAAATAAATAAATAAATAAAAGTAGAGCAAAATAGAAGGCATACAGACAAGAAAGGAAGAAATTAAATTACCCTCACTTGCAGATGACATTTTTCTAAGTAGAAAGTCTCATTAAATTACCCTCACTTGCAGATGACATTTTTCTAAGTAGAAATTCTCAGGGAATCTACCAAACTAACTCTTAGACCTAATAGATACAACAGCACAAGTTTCAACAAAACATAAAAAAAAGTCAATTGTATGTCTGTATACTAGCACTGAACCAATTGCTTGGTTCAGTGCTATGTTCAGCTACTATGTTCAGCTACACTCTTGTCATGCATCTCATGGTCACAGAGACACTGATGCTTTATGGATCGTTTTCTCTCTACACATTGATCCAACTTCCTATCCCATATTCATGAAGGACTCATATAATACTCTAGTCTTTTTGCTCTTTGAATTCAAACCAAGAGTCTTTCATTCCTAATTTGTTTCAAAAATCCATTTTCTCCTATACAGTTTACCATAACACAGAACACTTTCATCTCAAAGTCATAATCATCAGCATTTCATTAGGTAAACATCAACTTCTAGCTTTGAACACCACAAATTGTTTATTCACAATGTCACTAATCTTTGAACACAATGATATATTTCAACCTCATTTCCTTCAAACAATTATGTTTCTACTAATTTTTTCTGCTTTCCCTCTTTGGTTTAGATTCTCTTATCAAAAGAGTGGCTAAATGTTTGCTATTCACAACCTGGTCATATTCCATTTTACTCATCAGTTCAGTTCAGTTCAGTGGCTCAGCTGTGCCCGACTTTTCACGACCCCATGGACCACAGAATGCCAGGCCTCCTTGTCCAGCACCAACTCCCGGAGTCTGCTCAAACTCATCTCCACAGAGCTGGTGATGTCATCCAACCATCTTATCCTCTGTCGGCCCCTTCTCCTCCTGCCTTCAATATTTCCCAGCATCAGGTCTTTTCAAATGAGCCAGCTCTTCACATCAGGTGGCCAAAGTATTTCAGTTTCAGTTTCAACATCAGTTCTTCCAATGAACACGCAAGACTGATCTCCTTTATAATGGACTGGTTGGATCTCCTTGCAGTCCAAGGGACTCTCAAGAGTCTTCTCCAACACCACAGTTCAAAAGCATCAATGCTTCAGCGCTCAACTTTCTTTATAGTCCAGCTCTCACATCCATATGTGACTACTGGAAAAACCATAGCCTTGACTAGATGGGCCTTTGTTGACAAAGTGATGTCTCTGCTTTTTAATATGCTATCTAGGGTGGTCATAACTTCCCTTCCAAGGAGTAGTGTCTTTTAATTTCATGGCTGAAATCACCATCTGCAGTGATTTTGGAGCCCCCCAAAATAGTCTGTCACTGTTTCCACTATTTCCCCATCTATTTGCCATGAAGTGATGGGATCAGATGCCATGATCTTAGTTTTCTGAATGTTGAGCTTTAAGCCAACTTTTTCACTCTCATCTTTCACTTTCATCAAGAGGCTCTTTGGTTCCTCTTCACTTTCTGCCATAAGTGTGGTGTCATCCGCATATCTGAGGTTATTGATAATTCTCCCTGCAATCTTGTTTCCAGCTTGTGCTTCTTCCAGCCCAGGGTTTCTCATGATGTACTCTGCATATAAGTTAAATAAGCAGGGTGACAATATACAGCTTTGACATACTCCTTTTCCTGTTTGGAATCAACCTGTTCTGTGTCCAGTTCTCACTGTTGCTTCCTGACTTGCCTACAGATTTCTCAGGAGGCATGTCAGGTGGTCTGGTATTCCCAACTCTTTCAGAATTTTCCACAGTTTATTGTAATCCACACAGTCAAAGTCTTTGGCATAGTCAATAAAGCAGGAATTGATGTTTTTCTGGAACTCTCTTGCTTTTTCGATGATCCAGCAGATGTTGGCAATTTGATCTCTGGTTCCTCTGCCTTTTGTAAATCCAGCTTGAACATCTGGAAGTTCATGGTTCATGTATTGCTGAAGCCTGACTTGGAGAATTTTGAGCATTACTTTACTAGCATGTGAGATGAGTGCAATTGTGCAGTAGTTTAAGCATTCTTTGGGATTGGAATGAAAACTGACCTTTTCCAGTCCTGTGGCCACTGCTGAGTTTTCCAAATTTGCTGACATATTGAATGCAGCAATTTCACAGCATCATCTTTTAGGATTTGAAATAGCTCAACTGGAATTGAATCACCTCCACTAGCTTTGTTCGTAGTGATGCTTCCTAAGGCCCACTTGACCTTGTATTCCAGGATGTCTGACTCTAGATGAGTGACCACACCATGATGATTATCTGGGTCGTGAAGATCTTTTTTGTGCAGTTCTTCTGTGTAGTCTTGCCTCCTCTTCTTAATATCTTCTGCTTCTGTTAGGTCCATACCATTTCTTTCCCTTATTGAGCCCATCTTTGCATGAAATGGTCCCTTTGTGTCTCTGATTTTCTTGAAGAGATCTCTAGTCTTTCCCATTCTATTGTTTTCCTCTATTTCTTTGCATTGATCACTGAGGAAGGCTTTCTTATCTCTCCTTGCTATTCTTTGGAACTCTGCATATATCTTTCCTTTTCTCCTTTGCTTTTCACTTCTCTTCTTTTCACACCATTTGCAAGGCCTCCTCAGACAGCCATTCTGCTTTTTTGCATTTCTTTTTCTTGGGGATTGTCTTGATCCCTGTCTCCTGTACAATGTCATCAAGCTCCGTCCATAGTTCATCAGGCACTCTGTCTATCAGATCTAGTCCCTTATATCTATTTCTTACTTCCACTGTATAACCATAAGGGATTTGATTTAGGTCATACGTGAGTGGTCTATTGGGTTTCCTTACTCTCTTAAATTTAAGTCTGAATTTGGCAATAAGGAGTTCATGATCTGAGTCACAGTCAGCTCCCAGTCTTGTTTTTGCTGACTGTATAGAGCTTCTCCATCTTTGGCAGCAAAGAATATAATCAATCTGATTTCAGTGTTGGCCATCTGGTGATGTTCCTGTGTAGAGTCTTCAATTGTGTTGTTGGAAGGCGGTGTTTGCTATGACCAGTGCATTCTCTTTTTTTTTTTAATTTAAAAAAAAAAAAGTAAAAATATATCTGGGAATTTCTCTGGAGCTGTTGCGGTCAGTGTGGGTTCAGTTCAGTTTCAGATAGTTCCTCGTTCCAGCTTACACTTCTCGGTATCTATAGGCCCCTTCTGGTGTAGCCGGTGTTACCTACAGGGATTTTAATCTGTTGCACCGGTCCTTTCTGAAGCGGTTCCCTTTGTTTATTTGGCTTCTGTTTGCCGTCTCTTCAGTGTCTAATTTCCGCCCTGACACAGGCGGGCGGAGGTGATCTCTTATTTAGGTTCACTAGTTCAGTCCTGCTACAGGGAGGGCGGGGCGCTGCAGACAGATATCGCTGTGTGTGGGGAGCACTCACCGTGTTCCGGCCACACTGGGTTAGTCCCCGCTCACGGGTGTCTGTGCTTTCCCCGTCTACACTGCTCAGGCTCCCAGCTGCTCTATATGGAGTGTGCCCTACACTGCGTGCGGTTCCAATCTTTGGGCACCCCACAAAGCGCGGACTCGGTAGCGCCTGCGTTTTGTGCCTTCCCTGGTCCGAGCAGCTCAGGCAGCCAGGAGCTTGACGGGCACACTCTCCCCGGGTGCAGCGCGCCCTCTCCCCTTCATGGCCCCAGCCTCAGTTTCTGCGCACCCGGTCGCTTGCGTGCACCCTGTGTTTATCCGCGACCCTCCCGGCCGATGTAGACCATCCAGAATCTCAGGAAGTCTTTAGATAGAAACTGGAGGCCTGTTTGCAGTGTGGGAGGGGATGCTGTCTCTGGGGCCGAGTTTGCCCCTTTCCCCTCCCGCCTGCCTCCTACCTCCGGCAGGGATGGGCCGGTCCGCTGCAGGCTAGCTCTTCTCTGGAGTTTCTCAGTCCCTTTGTTTTGCGAAAGGCTGACAGTGTGTTCGGGCCGGTTAATTTTCTCTCTCTCTCTTGTTATCGCACATTTTAAAAAAGCTCCCTCTGATTGCTCTCAGGGCCTTCGGCCTGGTCCTTACCCTAGGCAATGCCGCCTGCTCCTCTCCGTTCCGCCTCCACTTGCTGGTGGCGGATGCAGGCGTCCGGGGTACTTTTCTGCTGGGAGTTGCTTTTAGGCACATAATCTGTGGGTTTTATTTAATTTTTCCTCCCAGTTAAGTTGCCCTCCGAGATTCAAAAACTTCCCCCAGGCCCGCCAGTGCGAGGGTTTCCTGGTGTTTGGAAACTTCCTCTATTAAGTCTCCCTTCCAGGTCGGGTCTCCGTCCCTAGCTCTTTTGTCTCTCTTTTTATCTTTTATATTTTGTCCTACCTCCTTTTGAAGACAATGGGCTGCTTTTCTGGGCGCCTGATGTCCTCTGCTAGCGATCAGGAGTTGTTTTGTGAAATTTGCTCAGCGTTCAATTGTTCTTTTGATGAATTTGTAGGAGAGAAAGTGGTCTCCCCGTCCTATTCCTCCGCCATCTTGGCTCCTTCCTGACCAGTGCATTCTTTTGGCAAAACTCTATTAGCCTTTGCCCTGCTTCATTCTGTACTCCAAGGCCAAATTTGCCTGTTACTCCAAGTGTTGCTTGACTTCCTATTTTTCATTCCAGTTCCCTATAATGAAAAGGACATCTTTTGGGGGTGTTAACTCTAACCAAATCTGGTTATTATTCAAGTCACAAAAGAGTTTATGCAAAAGGAAAATCATCTCAAAGAACAAAGACAGAGGATTAAAAAATGGAATATTTTGAAATATGCTAAGTAGAAATCAATCATATTTCTGGAGTTTGTCTCTGGTTTATGTGGATACACATTTTCCTTGTTCCTAACAAAAGGTGATATTTGGATCTTATGGAATTTCCAATTTCACTAAAAATGATTTAGAGTATTCAAACATGTGGACTATTATATATTCATAAACGTATTTGATCTGAACAATCCTCTTGTGCATTCCTAGTTCATTCTGCTTATACTTTTTATAGTAATTTATTTGATTATTCATCTTTATCCTTCATTATAAAGTGAGCTTCCCAAAAAAAGGAGTTATGTGACTCTCCTGTGTCATTTCATAGCTCATTGCTCACTTTTTCATTTCCTATGTACTACTGTGTAAAGAAATCTGATCAAGCAAGTGCAATTCTTGTCTCACTTTCAACCAATTATACCTCAGAGATCAATAATTATATCTTCTTGAGAACTCATGACATCTACATATACCCAAACTTTTATTTTTGTCATCTAAATCTATACATGTAGATACATGAATTGGCACCTGATCATGATTTTTCTATCACTCATTCTCCCAATAGACTCTTATTTATCTGTGTCACTTACTCATACAACAATCAATTACCAAAATTTCTCAGTACTAGTGATCTCCCTTGCCAAATCACTCATCAGTATGAATAATCATTGACATTAGATCAAAACACTACTATACAACTCTCTGATAGAACTTCATATTATTCAAATTTTATTACTTTACTATTGAAAATACACTTAGTTTTTCACCTCACTGATACCATTAGCCTTTTGACAACTGAATTTTCCCCAATTCATGGCTTTTCTTCTGATATTACTTTACTCCTACTAAATAAGAACCAACCCACAGGCGTCGGATTACACCCTTGCCATTGTTCCTCACTCACTTGCCAGTTAGTATTTCTTATTGTACTGTCAACTAAAACTCCAACTTTGCATAATTAAATGTTTTGAAATTCTCCACTCCTCCATTCAGACTCCTGTATATAATTCTAAAAATTTTGTAATTGAAAGAACTAGTGTTATTCTGAATGCACTGTCTCTAGCAATAATTTCATTTATTAGAAATCTTGTGCGTTCCTCAAGCAAGTCTTAGATTTCAGGGGCTAAGATTTGGATAGAAAATGTTACATTTTCATTTTCAATAACTTTTGACTGATATTTACTGTTCCTTTAATTAAGATCAGAGGCAATATGTAATGGTAGTACTAAGAATTTCTGTTCCGAGTTTCTCCATGTCCTTCAGAATAAACACTGTATCTGAGTATTCAGTGTTCTCAACAACAGAGCTATTGCCAACCTATTTAGCTTTTCTCTTTCGCCCACTTCCCGACATGAACCCCTCGATCCCTTCATATAAAGTACTCTGAACTCATAAACTGATGTTAAAACTCTTTTTTCTTATTCTGTTCTCTTCTTTCCCACTTTTTAAAAATGTAACCAATATTACACAATTCAGTTCTATAATAACTGTCATTCATTAGAAAGTAAGTTTCAATGAAGGCAATAATTATGCACTGTTCCACTGTGCTTCAACCAGCACCCAGAAAAATGCCTGACACAGAGCAATTGTTTAAAAATGTTTGTAAAACGCTGAAACAAAAGAAATGGCTTGAGGTAATCATTATTTGCTCACTTCCAGCCTGTTTGTATTCACTGCAACCCCTGAGATAAACTCAGAACTCAGGGTAAGCATGAGCAGTAGAAACCCGCTGTTTCAATACTGATAGGCGTCTGAATATGACAGTCATCCTGATACAGCAACTTATGCTTGTGAAGGAGGTTTGAAGCATTATTGTTCATTAGCCACCTTATTTTTGGAATTCATATGCACAGGGACATTTGTTATATTTTGAAAATTATAAGAAGGCACTTTTAACTTGTGGTAGTAAACTTGTTGAGATTTAAATACTATAGATGCACTCAATAGCCTATTGAAAGTATTTCTTCTTGTGCTGCACAGATGTGCAATGAGAGCTCTTCTCTTCTGGTACCCTCTTCCATAATACAATTGATTATGAAGAGAGTGAAGTAAATCAGAAAGAGAAAGACAAGTATCATATTTTAACACATATACATGTAATATAGATAGTACCAACAATCCTCCATGCAAGGCAGCAAAGGGGACACAGACATAAAGGGAAGACTTTAGGACACAGTGGGGGAAGGAGAGGGTGTGATGAATTGAGAGAACAGCATTGAAACATGTACATTACCATATGTAAAATAGGCAACCATTAGGAGTTTTTTTTT